>NC_133813.1:21481680-21669854 GCF_043250625.1 Sebastes fasciatus
TCGTGCTGTGGGAAGGATCTGTGCTGCTTGTAGTTGCTGCTACAGTTTTCACGGGAACCAAATCAGAAGCGCCATCGCTTCCGTGAGTGACGACCGCCTCTTTCGTTTCCACTGCGGGTGACACAGTGGTCTCCGTTGGCGCAGCGACACTAATCTCTGCAGGTTTGCGAGGTTCAGCAGTTGAGACGGAAGCACTCATGGACTCCAGAGCAAACAAAAGAGATATTCCCCAAAGCAGAGCCAGATACGTCTTCACGCTGAGTAGCGCCATTGTTGTTTCTGAAATGACAGAAAAGATTCTTTCTTATAAACCACATTTAAAGTTTTTCCATAATAAAAAGGTGTCACATGCAGCAAAGGTTTCAAAATCAGACGTTCTGTAACTCTTGAAATGTTGTCAAAGTTCAGAATATTTAAGGTATGACGTAGACCACGAAGGATTTTCTCACAAAGAAGGTTGATTTATCTAATAGAAGATATCATTTTTAGAGAGCAGGTAGTAAACGTTATCAAATTAATACATTAAACAATTTCCCTCGTCATAATTTAATTCCTGGATGAGTGGGGAAAAGTCTTTTGGACCATCGTGTAGGGCTGCACAATTTTGAAAAAAATATGTAATTATTATTTTGACTGATATTGCAATTGCGACATGATTACATCATTATTCTTATTTTCCATTTTATAAACAGATCAAATGATTATGGTGTGATTTTTTGCGGGGATCTGTACCGAACAAAGATGTTTCTTATATCTGTAGAGTATGATGTGTATAGGCCAGAACATCTCTAAAGCACCACAATATTTATTATATTTGCAGGATGCAATGCAAGAGGTTGGTTATGGAAACTACTAAACAGCTGTAGTAAAAAAGACACACACACACACATGGGGGAAAAAAATCAATGTGTCATGTGTCTGCTAGTGACATCTTATGATGAAACGGTCATGCGTCTTTCACCACACCCATTGCTACACTTACACAAGAAAAAACACACAACGACTGCATTTTAGAGTAAACCTGAAACGTTCTTATAAAACACATATAAAGCTTTTCCATATGAAAAATGCAGCAAAGGTTTCAAAATCAGTCGTTCTGTTACTCTTGAAATGTTGTCAAAGTTCAGAATATTTAAGGTATGACGTAAAGAACAGGATTCTCTCACAAAGGAGGTTGATTTATCTCATAGAAGATAGCATTTTTAGAGAGCGGGTATAGTAAACTGTATCCAACACCATTACGTGAAAGGAAACAGTGGTTCACAAAAGCAGAAACACATATCCAGAACAAAGATTTTTAGAGAAACCGGTGGGTTTCTTACCTTGCTGCTGGTGAGACAGAGGGATGGACGTGAGAGGATCAAATCTGATAGAAGTTCAGCTCATTTCAGCCTCTCTGCGAGAACATCCTCGGAGCTCTGACTGCAGCACTGCTTGATAGAAGAAACAGGAAATGTTCACACTTTTTTTTTTTTTAAACCGGCTCTATACTACCATTTCTGAAAAGTCAGATACAGACACACTTCCCTTAGAAACGCACGGCTTTGAGCTTGCATCAACAAGGAAGTCAGATGTATCAGAAGCTTGTTTTTATCGCCTCAGCTAACATATTTTATGATCCAGAAGATTAGATGTCTTACCTCAAAGTTGGAAGTTGAGAAGAGCTCTGCATGTCCTGATGTTCTGACCACTACTTTATATAAAGTAGCGGGAAGTGCTCAGATCTGTAGATCTGTAGATGTTTCTCGCATGTCTTCTTCTGATGACTCGTCTAAGATTAGTGTCATGTGGGTAAAAGGCTCCGGAACTTCAAGGCACAGATAACAACAAACCATCAACTATGTGAGGGCATCATGTCAAGTGTGATACACGCAGGAGTAAAATACGCAAAAAAATCAGAGAGTCCATGTAATGAATGGATTTGAAGTGTGGTGCCGTGGCTTTAAAGACTAAAATGTAACAACAGTGAAAATACAAGGCTTGCTTACACTCACACTTGTACCCTGTAAGAAAACGGAAATGGTCTGTTAGTGTGGAAATCATAACTGCCACTTCCTGTACTAATGAGTCATACCGAGATGTGGTTGTAAAAAACAAACTGTTGAGGGTTTAGAAAATAAAAAAGTGACACGAAGGTAAACTTCTGCATTTGTGGAACAGTCTGTTGTGACTGGTCATGTGGCCATCCTGGTTGTTGTCCAGTGTCGTGTAAGCTCATGTGGGCTGGTCACCAAATAAAGAAATAAATCAATCAATACTCTATGTTTGCTGGTTCAAGTTTTAATGTGATGATGATGATGATGTCTTTTAATCAAAGTATTTCTTGTACACGTGATGGAGACTATATTATATACGGGACCGTAGCTACTAGTGAAGTTACAGAAGTCATGTCCTCAATATTGTTTCTGGCAATATGGGGACCTGAAGTGCATTTTTATCTTAAGGAAAATGTCATGTATTTATTTGAACTCAGGGCCTTTAAAGGAGCAGTGTGTAGGATCTGGCGGCATCTGGTGGTGAGGTTGCAGATTGCAACTAACTGAACTTCCGGGTGCCGAGCGTGTAGGACAACTACGGCGGCCGACGCAAAAACGGCGAATGGCTCTCTCTAGAGCCAGTGTTTGGTTTGTCCGTTCTGGGCTACTGTAGAAACATGGTGGCCGGCTCTGTGGAGAGGAACCGCTCCCTATGTAGATATAAACAGTTAATTCTAAGGTAATGGAAACACAATAATACTTATTTTCAGGTGATTATACACTAAAGAAAACATAGTTATGAATATTATATTACAAGGCTTTGTTGAATACTCGATTCTGATTGGTCAATCACGGCGTTCTACGGTCTGTTATTTCTTTTTAACAGACCGTTGCTATGGACGCAGTTCTGATGTTGGACTCTGGCGAACCATTTTTGTGTCAAATGATTGATTTCTTAACTAAGTATATCATATATATATATCACATATTACATACATATCATATTATATTTCTGCCAATAGATCCCAAGCCAAATTAATACATTAAACAAATTCCCCTCATCATAATTGAATTCCTGGATGAGTGGGGAAAAGTCTTTTAGACCATCGTGCAGGGCTGCACGATTCTGAAAAAAATAATTATTTTGACTGATAATACAGATCATTTTTACATCATTATTCATATTTTCATTGAAAAACATGTTAAAATGATTATGATGTGAATTTTTGCAAGGATCTGTACCGATACACAGATATTTTCTTAAGACTGTACAATATGATATGTAGAACAGGACATCTCTGCAACACCACAATATTTAATTTAAAATGGTATTTTGACACACGCCCTTAAAAAATATTCATTTCCTACTCATCCTGTGATTTGAAAATTGCAGTAGGCCATATTGTGATTTTGATAAAATTTCGATTAATTGTCCAGCCCTACCATTGTGTAGTGAAGCCCTCTTCTTTTGTTATTGAATAAAACATCTGGGAATGTGAGGTAATGGAAATAAATAATAAAAAACTGTCAGAATATCTCATATAAACTGAAATAGACCTCACCCTAAAATAAAAAAAAATACATTTGTCACAGCAGAGGAGTCAGTGTTTTCCATTTGAATGACCTCATGCAGCTTTAGCACCACCATCAGGCAGGAAAAGAAGCTAACAGTTAACTAAACAGATTGGTATGCTTTGGGACTGAGGGGTGAGTTAGAGCTGAAACGATTAGTTGATTAATCGATTGACAATAAATGAATCATCTCCTACTGACACACAACGAGCCCTACACTCGACATGCAGGGATAGAGATTGATAAAAGCCAAACAAATATAAAGAAAAGGGGAAAGAAAATCAAGGTTTTCATGTGTAAAATCTTTATTATGTGCACAGAACTGTTTGTCAGGGGTTCAGTGAAACACAAGCTGGATGAGTGGTCCCTTCCCAACACCGAATATGCACTGGAGAGGGCGACTTCAGTTTGACCCTTAACAGTGACAAGAGGCACCACTACATTTTGCACAACATTTACACCAGAGAGATGCATCCCCCCCCCGCCACCCCTCCTCAATAAAACCCAATGTTAAATTTCAAGCCCAGAAGAACAGGAACAAAACGCTTTAAAAGGAATTCTTCCACATTCATAAATCTGATGGTTATCAATGAGCAAACTGGCGGGAGGAAAAAGAGTTCAACAGCTATTGTTTAAAAAATATCCAGCTTGACTAAATCAATCTACCAGGTCGTGACTGGAATGTACAACAGGAGAGAAAGTAAATGTAAAAGCAGTGCATGAAACCGCACACGATTCATATTTGGCAACACAAAAAAATAACAATGGAAATACTGATGCTACATACAGTTTTTGAGTAGTAAGTACAAACTTCACATGAGAATGTTTTACCACAATTTGAAAAAAAAAAAAAAATTAAGACTTTTCCTTCAACAAAAATGTCTTTTCTTCAAACGTGTACATGAGCTGCGAGAGTTTTTTCCTGGTGTGTGTGTGTGTGTGTGTGTCGGGGCGAGACTGGTGTGAAACTGGAGACTTGATGAGGAAAAAAATAAAGTTTGTCTTGGAATGTAGGGCTTGGTCTCATCACGGGGACGACGCCAAGCTCAATGAAGTCGAATCTGGAGAATTTAGCCGTGGCTGACCCCGTCCGTTCCATTCCTCTCCACACACAAAAAAAAAGACGAGCAGTCCCGGGAGGGGGGGGGGGCTGCGCCTTACATGGCAACCTTGGAAACCTGGTCTTCCAGTCTGGCGATTCGACGGTCTTGGAGGATGACGCGGTCCCTGAGTGACTTGAACTCTCGGAGTACCTCTTCCAGTTTATCTTCTATCTTCTGGTCCGTTTTCTGGTCAAAAACGGAAAAGAAAGTTAGCTCGGCCGAGTTCTTCAGTCCTCTCGCTTGGCTCTTTAGAGTAGGGCTGCATGATTACGGCCAACATGGTAATTATTTTGATCAATATTGAGATCATGATTATTTATCACGATTATTCGTAGCTTTTAGGAACAAAATATTTTTATTGCACTTTCACATTTAACCTCTTCCACTTCTTGAGGGCACCGGCGTCCTAGGCCGACTTTACTTTTTTCAGAGCCTGAAGCGGGGGAAAAATCTGTCATGGCCATTTTAAAAAAGGGGTCCCTTGACCTCTGACCTCAAGATATGTGACTGAAAATAGGTTCTATGGGTACCCACGAGTCTCCCCTTTACAGACATGCCCACTTTATGATAATCACATGCAGATTTTTATTTCTGCTTTATGACTAGAACAAATTGATACACAGAGCTGAGCTGCATTTCAAATTAATCTTCAGGTTCCCAGCTTTCAGATGATGTTCACCACTTCTATGTGACATCTACTGCTGACCTGCCATCTCCCCCTAAAGAACTCCTGTACCCTTCTAAAAAAAAGACAAAAACAGGTATATGAAAAAGAGGGTTGGAGTGGAAAAGGTTAAATAAACAGACATCTTTCACGTTGTGCTACATTCCTGCTAATGTACAAATCTTTGCATCCAAATAAGACTTAAAATAAAATTCGTCTTCACCTGAATTTTCGTTCAAAACGAGTAATATACAGTATCACTCTCCTACTCTGGACTGCAACCGCAAAAACGTTTTTTTCCCCGGCTGCTGTAGGGTGTGTGCAGCAGCAGTGGCGGCTGCATGACAGCTCATCAAAAGTGAAGCCAAAACCTCTCTATTGCCCCTCGATGGCTGGCTGTTAGTTTAGGAAGTGCTTGATTTGATATGCATGTTTTCTATGAGCGGAACACGCATTTTAAACGTCAATATCACAGTCAACTATGTTCATTTATATTACAGGAAACCAAAATCGTGATACGATTAATAGTGCAGCTCGACATAAAAGGCTGCTAAAGGTTTCCAGAACTGTTTCCAGAAGATTCGGGCGATACGTTCTACTGTATCTTATCTACTACAAAACTAGTTTTGCTGGCAGAATGAGCAGGGATTTTACAGGCAATGAAGCCCTCCAAGCAGTTAACATCTTCCCTCACTGCTCCGCTGCATCGTGGCCCAAATACCAAAGTATGTGCTGATCCATGACTTTCGTGAATTGTTCCAACCATAATAATTGGAGGAGTTCAAATGTCAGCAAAAAAATGCTGTGGGAGTTTGAAACATGCAACGCTTTTTATTAGAGGAAACGGTAATAATAATCTGTTTGGAGAACCTAGTCATAAACAAAAATGAAATCTACATAGCTAAGAAATAAGTGGGAAATATGACACTCACTTTTGTGGGCTTTGGAGAAGCGTGCTTCTGGACAGTCGGGATGGTTTCTGCTTTTGTGGCCGGCTTGGTCTCCAGGACGTTCTTCTTGACCACTTTCAGATCCCGGGTCTTTGTGGAGACGTAGCCGTCTTTGAGCGCGATCAGGATGGGACCTCCGTTCTTCCCGGCGAACCACTCCTCCGCCTCCAGGGCGGGATCGGGGCCGGCCGTGTCGGGATACAGGTCGTCCTGGAACAGATCCGACTGGCGGAGAGGACACGGGACACGTCATGACGAGAGGCTAAGACAGGGAACTATAAAGCAGCATATTCATAACCTGATATAAACACAGACGTACCTTACGCGGGACTGTCATGATGATTGGTTCACATTTTCTCTCGTGCAATTTGTAAAACCTACAGAGAGGATTAATCATACACAGCAAAACAGTTAACGGCAACATATTAACATATTAGAACAGAGACAACAGTAAGAGTAGAAATGATCAGATAGGAATACATTCAGTCAATTATTTTTATTTGTTTAATTTGTCTGTTTATTTTAAATACGGTAAAAATGTATTGTTAAAAATCAGATTGTAAAAACTTTGTAGTTTAACCATTTATTGTTTTTAATTGACTTAGATGAGCTCCGTCCCTATTTTCTCTTCTATTGCAGTAAACAAAACTGGTTTACAGAGAACTATGGTGATGTCAAAACCTGAAACAATTAGCTGATTAATTGATTAGATGATTGACAGAATATTAATATGCAACAATTTTGATAGTAGATTAATCGTTTTTCCATTTTTAAGCAAAAATGCCCAAAACCTCTCCAGTTCCAGTTTATAAAATGTGAATATTTTGCTGCTTTTGATAATCTCCTAGGATACCAAACTGAATGTCTTGGAGTTTTGAATTTTGGTCGCACAAAACAAGACATTTAAATATGTTACTTGGGCTTTTGGAAATTTAGATTTTCACAATTTTCTGACACTGTATAGCCCAAACAATTAACTGGGAAAAACTATCGGTAGATTAATGAATTAAGAAAATAATCCTTAGTTGTGATTCTAGTGATGTCTCCCTTAAAGCAACGTTTGGGTTTAAACCGAAAATCTGGGTATTTTTCAGACAAGTTCTGTAATAATCAAAAATAATGAGCCTTACACCTCTCCCTAACTGGACGCAATTGCAAATGATTGTTTCAGTTTTTCCCAATGAGATGTCCTAACCTGCTCCGTGCTTCAGCGAACAGGCAAAGCGATGTGTCCCTTGTTTGAAAAAACGCTCGCTCTGGCTCTATTTATGCAAAGTTTCGCGCACCTCCAACCTATTTTCACTTGTCAAAATCATCGCTGACAGTAACTGACAGGTAATCAATATCGCTCTCTATGTAATAAAGGGTGACATCGCTCGTAGTATATCTGGACGATTTTTAATGCTCCATTCGCCAGAGTTTGCTCGATCGCAGTACGTTAGGAAGAGGTGTTATACTAAGTTATATTAACAACAACAATTTCTGCAATACCTTGCGATTTCACATTTGTTGACATCCAGGCCTCTTTTGGGCATGTATCCCATGCCTCTCTGGGGCTCCTTAGTGGAAAAGGTGTTGAGGTAGTGAACAAACGGCGCCTCATCAGTGATCTCAAAGTACCGAATGCTGCTGTCGCCCTTAGGACACACATTCACAGCTCAAAGTCAGCACTTGATTTGAATGATCAGAAATGTGAAAACTGGTATTTCTCTACACGGCCGCTCACCTTCCCACACAGGTAGACTATGCTGGTGTCGGGGTCGTAGAAGGGCAGCAGAATGCCGTTACTGGAGTCCATCTCTTGGACACATATTGGCTCATCCATGTTATCCTGGAAAAAAACACAATTCAGTATTTGAAGCAGCACTAAACTGAGTTGCACAGCACAAATTATACTCTGCAAATACATTACAAAAAAATTACTGTTAATTAGATCTGGAAAAAGTGAAATTAGTGTTAATGTTACCCTTTGAATTTACCGCCCCCTACTGGAGCTGAGGAGTAATGAAAATTTGACAGGAAAAAAAGAATCCTCATTTCACACTCAAGCAGAAGCGAGAAACCATTGACAATATTTGGACTTATATCACGGGCAGGAAGCCGCACAAAAGCAAGGCTCTACAAAAGCTCACTGTCATATAGAAGGCGGTGTATATTATGTGGCGTATCAGTGTGTTCAGGAATGAATGAGATTTACTGCCATGACATACAGTTTTCCACAGGGCCAGCTGGCGTTCGCTCATGCGGCTGAATCCAGTGGTGAAAATGTTTCCGTCTGCTAAAAAGATCGCCCTCATAGGTCGAGCTCCCTCGTGAGCTTTGTCCTTCTCCTAAAAACAGAAACACACTTGTCAGATTGGGCAGCCATGTTGGTAGGTGCTTTTGAGTCAACAAGTTTAGTGGTGGGCGATTCTGGGAAAGATGATTCCACACTAGAGGCATCCAAATCCCCAAATCCCCAAATCCCCTCGCGGCAGTTTCAACTTACCGCAACAATCTTTTTTTTACGGGGGTCGATGACGCGGACCTTCTTGTCCTTGCAGGCGGTGCAGAGCAGGCTGCCGTTGCGGCTCCAGCTGACACTAAAGATAACATCAGGGTGCATGTCCTCCAGGTTGATCATGGCCTCTCCCGTGCCCACGTTCCAAATGACGATCTGGTTGTCGCACCCTAAAATGGACACACGCAGCACAGCCTGACTACACGCACACTCACACCTCTGTGTCCAAGGCTATTTTAAGCACTTTACATCACACACAAAGCAACATGACAGAAGGCGGCCTGTGAGATAATTGGTCCGATTTGGAATTCAGCTGTGCACAGTGGGCAAATGGCAGTCAATGACGTAAACGGATATTTCGGTTTGAGGGCACGGGGTGTACCGCAGGCCTCAGTCAAAGGTTACCTGCACTGAGGAGAACGTTGCGAGCGGTTGGATGCCAAGACACGATGCCGACCCTCTTAGAGTGGCCCTCTAACACGACAGCAGGCTCTGAAAGGGGAGTCTCCAGCCCGTTCTCAGGGATCTGCCAAACCTGAGGCAGAAACATAAAACCAGCTACATATCAGACAAAGAAAATCTGTCCACTGAAATGATTGTTACAGTTCTAATACTGAAGAGTGGACTAAAGTGTTAATGCTTACGAAAATATTAATATTCTGTATAAAAAAACACAGACAGCATGACTTTGTATTACTGGACAAGACACGTTTGACAGTGTTTTACATGCACAGGAAAACTCCAGCCAAAATTGTATGACAATCTTTGCCAGACACCGGGAAACAGCACGGCAACAAAGCTATAAAACCACACCGTTACCTACACTTACTCAAAGACACTACGAACTCAAGTCTCAAGAAGTACTCAAAATATATTGAATTCAACAAATCTTTAAAAGGGACTGTGTGTGAGATTTTACATGTATAATCGGTTTTATTCCCAAAGTATGAACAGGTTGTAACAAAACCTAAAAAATTAGACCTTCCGAGACTTTCTGGGTTTCCTCCATCAGCCTGTAGACGGCTTTTAATGTGAAGAATGCGGGAAAATCCAACGGATGTGACGTCATGCACGCTCGCGAGTGCCTCTACTCTCTTCAGCTCCCCTACAAGGCTAACAGTGTGCAACCATAGCTCATGTTCAGTTAGAAATGGAGTCCGCTAATGCCAACCACCGACCAGACCCCACCACAACTCAGACTCCAACACAAACTCCACGAAACCACAAAAAAACAAAGTTATATCTAGAGAAGCCCGTCTAGCAAAACAGGAATGTGACCGATGTCGAGGGGGGAAAACTAGGATCAACATCGGCTGGGCCTTTTATTCATGGAGCGACCTTCGTTTGGTTTTGGGTATCAAAACGGACCCCGAGCTGGCAAAATTCCTATTTGACAGGTAAGCGAACATTACTGCCAAGCATGTGAAATATATAGTGATATGTTGATTTTGGCTGTCAAATCACGTTCAGTCTTGTGCGTGTTGCCTCACTGTTTTGACCGATGCTCGCTCGCGTCTACGTAGTGCGAGCACAAGCATGAGCGAGGGCAACAGGGTGTTTCGTAGTTGACTTAACGGCAACAGGTGTCACTGTTAACAAGCAATTTCAGATTTTTACATAGAGCCCCTTTAACATCATTATGCTTCAAAAAGGTAATAGATTACATTTTATGTAAAAAAAAACTAACTTTGAAAATGATACAGTAAAAAAAACAAAAACAAAAAGCCCATCATTTACACCAGGACATTTTTTATTCCACTGGATGTGAGTCTGGAAATGTTCTAGAGATGTAAAATCAGACGTTGAAGGGTAAAATGTAATTGGTTATATAAATACTTATATTTGCTACTCTGTTAAAACACACATAATATACCAAGAAAAAAACCTCAAAGCTCAGATTAACCAAGTCCTTACCATGACCGTGCAGTCCTCCGAGCCGCTAGCGATGACGAGGTCATTATGAGGACACCAGTCGATGTCCAGCACTGGGCCCGTGTGACCACATACTGTAGGGTAGACCTTGTCTATACGGCCAGACTGTTGAGACAGAAGACAAAGAGTGTGAGCTGCGTCCTCCTGTGAACTGATATATCTGTCAGACAGATATGAAAATGACTAACCGGGCTAATTTAACTATCCTGTAAGTTATATTCAGACCTTTGCAGGACTACAAGAACAATTACTGACTCTTCTATGAGCATCACATTGCAACTTTATCACACATCTGTCCTCTGTCCTAGACTAACAACAGAGAGCTAGAATAATAATTGTACATTTTCAAAAAATGACACTCAGAAGTCAACTGAAAGTTATTTATTTAATATCACACAAGACCTGCTAACATGTAAACCAGTATTTCCCAAAGATAGCATTCATTTGTGGTGGTCGACCATGAGAGGAGAGGGAGATACTGAACTGTGAGATTCAGCAGCAAATCCTCACTGAATTCACCAACAGAAGGAGAAGGCTTAGTGTCATGAATACGTTTGATCCTCTGGGCTTTTTATGACCCCAAAGAATAATTGTAATATGAGGACACAGTACCATTTTACTGTTGTGACTAGGGGTTGGGGGGAAAAAATGTATACAGCATAGTATCACGATATTTTGCGTGGTATCGATCCATGGACATCAAGTATTGATCTTTTATCATATAAACTTATTAACATATTAAACTCTTAACAATCCGATGGACGCTATTCTGTTTTTCAGAGGTTGTAGCAGGCTCAGTCTGAACATATGATATGATATGAAACTAGAACATAAGGAATCGATTGGTACCAACCATGTCATGTTGTTCTCGGCAAGAACGCTAAAAAACGCTCAAAAGTTAAGCTACATTTTTGCGAGGAAAAACTGGCCTGGCCATTTTCAAAGGGGTCCCTTGACCTCTGACCTCAAGATATGTGAATGAAAACTCTGAGATAGACAGAGGGAAAACTGTATCTTATTAGATAAAACAGATGTTGACCAAACGCATAATTTGCAGTTGAAAAAAAAAGAGTTAATAAATCGCAATATGCAAACATCGCAAAATGTGCCTCTGGTGATTCCCACCCCTAGTTATGACCTCATCCACTGACATCATGGTTGGACATCTGTCTATCTGAATAGCCCAATGTTACAGTAGCTTCTCCAGAGGCAGGACTTTATAATACAGTGAATATAAATCAATTAACCCAGTGGCACAGCACCCGTCCCCTCTGTGAGTATCACGTGTTCAATGAGCCAACAGTAACAGGATACACATTGGATCCCTCTACTAGCAGGCAGATTTAAACATTGATTATCTGTGGTTTTTACTATAGATACGAGCCTCAGGGAACGGCAGGTCAGGGTCACAGCAGCAGTGTGCTGAAGGTCTGCTGACCAACAAGCCTATGGGATTGATTTGCTACGTGCTGTGAATGCTATACTATGACACAGCGTAGTGTTACAGTACAACCCTTGTCTCTCTGGGTATGCTTTTCAACCTCTGTGGCCAATTTTGGTCCTCAGCTGCCAGCGTCGTGCAGCTTTTTATTCCTAACTGACAGTTAAAGCCCCTATGTGTAGGATTTCAAAATGTCACAGCAGAACAAACAAACTGAAAAACACCATCCCTTGAGGTCCGACTATTTAAACCAGGGCTGCCCAAAGTGGGCCCGCAATAGGTTCGATTTGGCCCGCCCGTATGTTTCTAGCAATTTATTTTTTGTTAATTAAAAGACCCAAGGGAAGGCCGGCGATCTCAACGTCTGAGTCTGCAGCAGGCTGTTTTAGAGCTAGATTGAAGATGCTGTGATCATTTGAAACAGGAAACCCTAAGGAATCTATCGGTACCAACCATCTCATTTAAATTTTGACGAGGAAAAACCGGCATGGTCATTTTCACAGGGGTCCCCTTGACTTATGACCTCAAAATGTGTGAATGAAAATGGGTTCTACGGGTACCCACGAGTCTCCCCTTTACAGACATGCCCACTTTATGATAATCACATGCAGTTTGGGTTGAATGCAGTATAAATGTTATTTTAGCCTATTCTAAAAATGGTGTATTTGAATATTTCTGCATACTGGGGTCCCTAAACAATCTTGGAATTACATAAATTGGGTATGACTGGAATTGAACCAAATTGTATTCAGCAGGTGGGTTTTAAGGGTTTAACAATGCAAAAGCTAAAGTATATTCAATTAGGGAACTTGGGATCCTAGTACAATTTTGCATCTTAATAATACAATACAATACAATACAATACAATACAACACAACAGGTGTATGCTTTTGGCCCTTGGCCCACCATTAAGTTCCAGTTTTTGCCCTCCAAATGAAAAAGTTTGGGCACCCCTGATTTAAACTCTACTTTTTCCGAACACTTCATGCAAATTTGGACCTCACAGCTCGTCTGTAACGGCTGGGCGCCACTCACCTTTTGTAGAGGAAGTACAAGAAAGGCACCTCCCCCGCTGGCGTCTATGATGATGGCAACAAACTTGGGGTTGACGGCACAGAAGGAGCTATCCCATGTGACCCTGGACACACGGATGTCATCGTAGCACTGGTCGTTCCTCACGGCCTGACCGAAGACATGGCGGAACTTGCTCTGTCGCACAACTCGCCGCAACATATCTGTAAGGAGAAAACAAGAGAACAATAAGTGGTTTTGCCCAGAAATGTAGTAATTCTAACATAAAATAAAATTTATGAACCCTACAGAAAGCCATTTTCAACACAGAAGCTGATCCTATAAAATCTGAAACTGATCATCCTTCTGTCGGCATTGCCGAGAAAAACCTTTGGGTTTGGTTAACTGCCAGCACAGTCTGTCTGATCTGAGATTATGTATATTAACTGGGACTGTGAGTTTGTTCCTGTGCATGCAAAGGAAACAGATCAGCTCTACCTACTGGCAAATATTTGAGGTAAACTGTACGAGACACATTTTTTCTCCAGCTGTGTTTACCTCCTTATCTCAGTGTGTGAGACCGAAAGTTCAGCAAAATGTTGTTGACTAGTAGGCAGGAAGAATTAAATTAAACTACATTAAATACATTTTTATATAGCGTTAAATCATGACAGAAGTTATCTCAAGACACAACCGTAAAGCAATGTCAATTGCATTTTTTTGGGTATCAACATATGATGAGAAAAATGTATATCTGGGATTGTAATGGTCTGCCATTAACAAGAACATTATAGAAACACAAGCAGAGATAGTAGCCTACAGTAAGTCAAGTTAAAAAATGGACATCTGGTTAAATTCATGTACTGTGTATTTCATTATTTCAGTGTGTGGATGTCGTTTAAACTGGAGAGCACTTATGCTCATTTTACTGCGACTACATGACGGCACAAATTTAGTGGTCATTAATATTTCGGCTACCTGATGACGCCTCAGAAAGTTAAATTAGCTCCACTTCTGCAACATACTGCAGAATGCAAATTTGAAGCCCGGCAGTTTCTTATTATACAGCAAAAATCACAATCATGCGACTCTTCTTGGTCTTTAAAAAGCAAGCAAATGTAGGTTAATTAAGAATGGCATAATTTCTTGTGTAACTAACAGAAAATAGAACAAAGTTTAAGTAGTAAGAAGACAGAATTGCTATTTCATGAAATCGGGGAAGACATAAAGCTACTATTTTAGGGTTTTCTAGTGTGGTTGCAGTAAAAAGGTATGGATTTATGAAAAACGGCCGCAGGGATGATTTATTTTTACCACATGGCCTTTTGCTGCTCCACGATTCTGGAAATGATCTCTACTGTTGATCGGCATTTAATGATCACATTGTGGCTCAGTGCACCCTCAAGCATATTCACCTCTTCATGTTTCTTCTTTAACTCCCATTTCTGCCTCCAGCTTCATTCATTGAGACTAAACAGTTGTTTTCACAGCAAATTCCACCGTTTGCATTTTGACAACTTTGGAATCGGTTAGATCTGATTGCAGCCAAAACCTGAAAACCAAACACGATGGGGATTCTCCTAAAAATTCATTGTCTTATTCCAAAAAACTATCTTTGATACCTGAGGGAGATTTTCCATCAGTTTAGTGGCATGTTTTGCTGTGTAATTATGCGGAAAATATAGTGTCTCAGGGCGGTAATTAAGCTGCCAGTCTGAAGCAACATACTGAGCCGTTACACAGGCTGCAGGGTTTTTCTCCAGTTATCAAACCACAAGTCTGTCATCACACCAAACCACCTGCTTCTTCACATTCAGTCATGGATTATGAAAATGGAAAAGCTGAATCACAGCCTTTTTGATCTGATAAAGAAACATGGATTTTTCCAAAATCTTCCTCAGCATCACTGAGTCATATTTTACAGCTTTGCAAAGGACTGAACAGATCTTGCATCAGCACAATCAAATATTATCTCTGATTTAAAACTGTCATATTAAAATAGCGTTCTTGTTTATTTTGATGAGACCCAAGTACCCATATTTTTAATAAATGTTTTTTGTATAATTTTGGTGTACTTTTTTTGTACTTTAAATGATGATTAGGACAGTTAAAATGTATAAATACAAAAAAATAAACAACAATCTGAAATCAGCAAAATTCAATTGAAGCCTTAAAAGGGCCAGTTTGTTGGATTTGGAGGCATCTAGCGGTGAGGTTGCAGATTACAACCAACTGAAACCCGTGTGCCAAGCATGTAGGAGAACTACTGTGGCCAACACAAAAACGTTAAAATTCGAACGTGCCTATCTAGAGCCAGTGTTTGGTTTGTCCGTTCTGGGCTACTGTAGAACATGGCGGCCGATTCCGTGAAGAGGACCCGCTCCGTATGTAGATATAAACGGCTCATTCTAAGGTGACAAAAACACAACGATTCTTATTTTTAGGTGATTATACACTTAAGAAAACACATTTATTAATATTATATTCCCATTTCTGCAAATAGATTCCTCTAATTGCTATGCACTGTTCCTTTAAAGCCCCTACACACCAATTATACACCCACACAGGTGTTTTCAATTATTTGGCCTGATTAGATCTCCTCTCAGGACAGAGTGTGTACAGACTGTGATTGATTGACACTACCTATTTCTTTTTCTTACACGGAGTTGATTTATGATACTTGCATGGTTAATGTGTAGACTATGGAGTCAAATGAGTATTTAGATTAGTGCGGTTATTTTTTATTGTCGATTAATCTGTTGATTATTCTCTTGATTAATCCATTAGTTGTTTGATCTATAAAATGTCAGAAAATGGTGAAAAATGTCGTTTCCCAAAGCCCAAGATGACGTCCTCCTCAAATGTCTTGTTTTTAGGGATGCACCGATACCCATACTGGATTGGATATCGGGCTGATACTGACTCAAATAGCTGGATCGAGTATCTGTGACAATGGGGACGATCTATTAAATGTAATCTTATGATTATATACTATATACATTAGATACTGAATTTTTGTCCAATGTGTTTTTGTCCAAAGTTTTGACCAATGTGTTGCTGCATTAATAGAAGTATATATTTGAATTGTAATTCTTGTTAATTTTGAAGATTTTTCACCAAGTTGCTGGTTTACGATTTTATTATTTAAATAATGACTAACAATTAAATAAATGTATATCTATGTATTTATTGGTCACATTTTGTTTTGTTAGTAAAGCGATGTTTAAGTCACGCCTGATATTGCCTTACACATAAAAGAATGATCCCAGTCTCTTCCACACAGTGAGGCATACAGCTTATTAATTAATCACTGGTATCAGAGCAGTACTCGGTATCAGCCAATACCCAAAGCGCAGCTATCGCTATCGGTACCAGTACTGAAAAAGTCTGATCGGTGCATCCCTACTTGTTTTGTCCACAACTCAAAGATATTCAGTTTACTGTCAAAGAGGAGTTACGAAACCAGAAAATATTCACATTTAAGGAGCTGAAATCAGAGAATTTTGACTCTCTTTTCTTAAAGAAATGACTCACACTGATTAATCGATTATCAAAATAGTAGGTGATTAATTTAATAGCTGACAACTAATTGATTAATCGTTGCAGCTCTAAATTAGACAACGTTATGGTGTTTTCAAAATAAACATTAAAAAAAATACTGATGCAAAAAACAGTGTAAAAAAATGGGAACTAACCATAAAACTTCAATCAACATAACAGCCAAATACTGTGAGAGAACTTCATCTTCTCATATGGACTTCTTCAAATCTTAGACGGCATCCTCTTCCCACATATACAGACAGAGCATACCAGTACTGTACCAGTACTAGCCCAAACACATTCATGCAATGTTTCAAGAGTCGCTTAAAGGGTAATTTAATTGCTGTCTTGCCATTGCTTTTTCCCATGTTGTTCATGTATCTGTATTTATGTTTTTAATTTTTTCCCACTCACAATGTTGTTTGGTTACGATTGCCCAGAAGTCATTATAGATATTTAAATCAATATCCTCAAACACTAACCATACACTTCCACGCAACACACACACACACTTATCTTTTTTTGATATATTTACTGTATTGTATTGTTGTTACTGTATATTATTCATTTATTTTTTTGTTATGTTGTATCGTCTTAAATTGAGCAAAACAAATAAACAAAACATCTGTAACTATTATCATTTATGAGAGAAATTAACAGTTTGAAGGTAGATTACTAGACCCTTTTTATGAATCAATGCCTGGACAGCACAGGACTACAGTTTCCAGCAGACCAGAACAGCGTGTTCCTTGAGCCAATATTAGAGCTCATTTCAAGGAGCCGCTACACTCACTCCAAATATGCATCTGACTAAATGAGCTGCTTCATTCAGCCCCTGCAGGCTTCAGTTGATGCCACACATCACAACGTGCTGCTCTTTACCACCATATCACCACCCAACCACAGGGTATTACTGGGGATCAGGGTGGTGGACTGCCTTGTTTCAGCAGTTACAGACTAGTGCTATGATATTATTATTATCCTGGAGTATAAGAATGTATCTGATATAAATAAAGATGTAGCCCTGCAGGAGTCTGGCCTCCCTCTGTCTGGACTAAATGGGTGGACACAACAAAAGACGCTATCTCTATCACTAGAGGTCAATTTTCGATAAGATTTAGGGGAAGCAAATTATGGAGTAGCTTTTCACATCTATCAAAAAACTGTTCATCTGTCAAATGTTTCAAAAGTCGCCTAAAGGGTCATTTAATGCTGTCTTGTAATTGCTGTTCCCCATGTTGTCCATGTATCCGTTTTTATGTTGTTTTTTCCCACTCACAATGTTGTTTGGTTATGATTGCCCAGAAGTCTTTATATATATTTAAATCAATATCCTCCTCACAAACACTAACCATACACTTCCATGCAACACACACACACACACACACTTGTCTTTTTTTATATATTTACTGTATTGTTATTATATATGTCTTGTCCTAATTGTTTATCACTATTATGTAGTCATATTATTTCTTTATGTTAATCTTAAGATTAACATAAAGAAACAATATGACTAAAATAAAGAAATAATGAGATAAAATAAATAGAGATAAGAGACAATTGTCTCTTATCTCTATTTATTTTGTTATGTTGTATAGTCTTAAATTGTGCAAAATAAATAAATAAACAAATAAACAAAACACTCACTTTAACTCAGCCTAAGATCATAATAATAAAAGCATGTTGCATTTATTAAGACTTAAGCTGAATATAGCACATTAGATGAGTGGAGGTGTGAACAGCTGCACTGTGCTAACCTTAAACAATGGCTGCTAGCTAACGTTAGCCGATGCTACCTACTAAAGCTCGGTGTGTCCCCTCCTCAACCATTAAAACAAGCAGCTATACACCAAAACATCAACATCATAATGAGACTATGGTTTTAAACTATACTGTCAGTGTTTCTTCAGTGTGTTAACGCTGTGGGGACATTTTTATTCAGAGATAAGTGAAGCTAGCTATGCTAACGTTAGCATCCTCTGAAACAAGGGCAGATGTTAGTGAGCTCCAGATGTTGAGAAGGAAACAAAGCATGTGTGGTTTATGGACACGTGGTGAAAACAGTTTGATATGTAAGATGCGAGTTTAAAGGGTAGTGATGGTAACCGTGGAACGTGTTCCGCCGCACTGCCCCGGCAGCGCGGCAGCTGTTACCGGGGTTACTGGTCCCGTCTGAAGAGCCGCTGATACCCGGAGAGACGTTACACCGCAGAGCAGGAGGAGAAGACCCGAGGGGAGTGATTCAATACAGAAATACATCACACAAGTAGCCGTAGACGTGTGTATTATGTCCATGCAGGGCTGTCCATGTAATGTTAAATGTGTAATTTGTGTTCGACTGCTCCAAGTAGCCTGCACAGTGTGCTCTGCCTCCGAACCGTTAGAACCGTTAGCTGCGGTGGACCGCCCATCAGTTAGCTAGCTAGCATAGCTGCTAACGGTTAGCTACTAGCTGCTAACTGCTAACTGTTGGATGCCAGCTGTTAACTGTTAGCTGCTAACTGTTAGCTTTTAGCTGTTAGCTGCTAACTGTTAGCTGTTAGATGCTAACTGTTAACTGTTAGCTACTAACTGCTAAATTTGAGCTGCTTGCTACTAACTGTTAGCTGCTAACTGATAGCTGATAGTTGCTAACTATTAGCTGCTAACTGTTAGCTGCTAACTGTTAGCTGCTAACTGATAGCTGCTAGTTGCTAACTATTAGCTGCTAGCTGTTAGCTGCTAGCTGTTAGCTGCTAACTGTTAGCTGCTAACTGTTAGCTGCTAACTGTTAGCTGCTAACTGTTAGCTGCGGTGGACCGCCGCCAGCTGACGCAAGTGCAGATATTTCCACCCAAGGTTTTTTGGCTGCACTCATTCTCCAACCCCATCCAGCGAGCTAAATGGATGCTGCACAGCCGCGACCGACATAGATTACATGCAAAATACAACAATGCAAAAGACACTTTTCATGCTTTTCTTACCTCCTAAATCTATGCAAGCTTTTCGTAAGCACGGGGGTAATCAATCACAACACATGAATCTGGTAGTTTAGGCGCGCCCTTATCCTGCAGGACGTTGCTCTCTAGTATCCCTTGTCTCCACACAAAAAAAGCTCTGTCGTTTTGCACTTATTCCCCCTCCTCACTTTGCAGATATGTGGCCTCTGGAGGAAAGTGCTTTAAATCTAAAGGTATTTCTGGATGCCAGTGAACAAATAGAGCATCTCTTGTCCGCTTCTTCTCACCTGCGGAAGACTAGCAATCGTCTGCTCTCATCGTTATTAAATTCAATAGGATACGTTGAAGACCCTGCTACGGCACATGCGCAAAACGAAAAGTCAGATTTCATCTCCCAGGGCTGTGAATGGGGATGGGGTCTGCAGGAAAACTGGGTTTCTCTCTGCATCCTCCTCGTGGTTTTATTGAAATAGACCTACTGAATGAATGCATTTTTGTTCAGCTATGCAAAAAATTTGGATTTTCATCGCCAGCAGCATCTTTTGTGTCATGGTCCCTCCCCTCCCCCCTCTGTCCCATCCCATCCAATCCCACCCCAGCCTGCACCCTCCAAACACAATGAAGAACCCCCATAGTATATAATGCACCCACACTTCACATATTCGGAGGAATCTTTTTACATTTCTATATTAATGTTGTCACAGAACATATTTGCACTCATTAGGATTGATTAAATGCAGGGTTCTCAAATTAGTTATACTGTTTTTGATAATACAAAGTCTCAAACATCATAATGAATGTCAGTGGAATCTGAATATGTCTGTGAAACGAGCATGAAAGCTCATTCTTGACCTTGGAAATAGTAGTATTACAAATCAATCCCAACTCAAGAGCCACTTACTACCTTTCCCCCCCCCAGGTCTTTCCACCCTATCACCTGGTCTACTTCGTCAAGGTCAAGAAGAGCATTCATAATTTTAATTTATAAGCTGACACAGATGAGAAGTCCTAAAGTGGATCCATCTCCACGACAACTGGTAACTGAGAAGACCATGTGATACATATGTTGACGACCTTGTGAGTTGGTTTGCACTTATTGTACGTGTCCACAGGCTCCGTCCTTTCCACGTTTTCCATTCATTGTCTATGTAAGCAGCCGTGCAATGCATTCTGGTAGTGTGACGGCGCGATTCGAGACACGGACCGTCACGCTGGCCGCTCCTCATTTGCATAAAGTTGAGGTCTAGGCTACTTTATGCAAATCCGGCGCGTCCGATGCGACGCGCCGCCTCTGGAAACTCCCGAGAAACTTTTAAACTAACCGTGGTCGATCTAAAATAAAGACAGATTCAGCAACCGCATGATTTATTTCTTGCATAAAATGTTTTCAGAAACACGTTTCGGTGAACTATTTTCATAATATAAGAGAAGAAAGTTTCTAAACGAGCCGCCATGTTGGTTCCGGTTTGAAAGCTGGGAGCAGCAGCCCACCAGTGAGAGCGTTCATCCAATCAGGTGCCTAGTGCCTTCTGTCTAGTGGCAGCCTATCAAGAGTCCAATGCTGGGAAGTGAGACGATCCCTTGTGATAAAAAACGCCCCTGTGGACATGTACTATTACAGTACATCTACTGTAATGATATAAAATAAACAGTTCTGAGTTAGGTAAATATTGAGTCATCTAATATAATCCTAAATCAGAACTACTTTCGTTATATTCCATTTTAGAAAGATGTCATAACAGCTTGTTTAAATCATGAAAGAATGAATTTAAACTAAATGAATGAACGGGAGATGTGGAAAGAAAAGTCATGCATTTGCTTCTGTCTTTATCTGCTTATTTCTAAAAGGTCAAGGAGTTTGGAGCCTATCCCAGACAGTAAGCATTAGCAGAAGGCGGATAAACTCCTGCCATAGACAAAGTTTAACACATTAATACTCTCATTTACACCTAGGGATTAATCTGAGTCTCCACTTCACCCTGAGGGGTGTGGGAGGAACCTGAGGTTAAGATAAGATAAGACTTTATAGTCCCGAAGGAAATTTGTCTTGGACACATAAAGTATCTGCTGTTAAGAAATATAAAATAACAAAGTTCATACATACATATAGTACATACACAGTTCAGACCATGTGAAAAAGTTGTCTGGGAAAACCCTGCTTTGTTTTATATTGAATCACTCTCCCAACCAGACAAGAAAAACAAGACTTGATCGAATTAGGCTTAAAAGTTTAAATGTATATTAAATAACAAGACTTTGATCCTGTTACATGACTGGCAGAGCATGAATACATCAGCTGCTTTGAATAAAACCGTAAAATCAGAACAATGAGCCATAAAAGAGGCAAAAAAAATCCCCTTAGAGCTGAGCCGAGCTATGGTTTATATAAAATAAACAAATATTTCATTTTTTGTATTATTTTATCTAAAATCTGCCAATCTGCTAATTTCAGGTCACAGTAAAGTCAAAACCACAACTTTTAAAAATGTCTTCAAGATGTCAACGTTTCTCTATAAAACTTAATTCCTTTTTTAAATTTCATCAAATTAGTTTTTAATAGGTTTCATATAACAAACAGAGAAGTGTTTTAACTCAGAGTAAACCATGAATCCTTGAAGTTGTACCATGACATTTGAAGTGATGTGTTTTTCACATGACAGTCTGTGGTATGCAGTTTGGAAAGTACCCTCTCCTCCTAATATAACACACAAGTGCTTTTAGTGTATAAAATGCTTTGATAAGAGAATAGAACTGAAGTTTCCAACACTTCACTTACCTTTCTTTGGAGGTGGTGGAACCTCCGGTGGTCTCTCTTTGGATTTCTTTGGGACGTCAAAGGCATTCTTTATTTGGGACACTTTCACACTTGGACTCTCCTCTGCCACCCGAACCGGAGCTTTGGCCCCTTCAGGTTTGACCCGGGTCTGATGTCTCTGCATTTGATTTCTTTCTTTGATCATTTCTGCCACAGGCTTGTACGATTCCGCCTCAGTGCCATATCCTGCATCCCTATCGCTACTGTGGTTGTCTCTACGCTTACCATAGTTACCACGGCTGTCGTTGCTGACTTGGGTGCTGACTCTTTCAGGAAGGAGCTCAGAGTAGACTTCTCTTTTCCCTGAACAAGCAGGTTTTGGTGGTTTGATTTCATTGTGTGATAATGTGACCTCAGGTATGTGAAGAGTCTCTGCGGACGCAAAACGATTTGGGGGCTTTTTCGCAGCAGTAGGAGGCGAGCTTTTAAATCTGGATCGCCTCTCCAAGAACACTCTTCTCTCCAACATGTCCAGGTCTTGCGGCTCTTCCTCTGGAGACAGCTGTGCCATACGTTCACAGTAGTCAAAGTCGACCATGTCTCCGTACCGATCATCCATGCGTCCGAGCGAATCATGTTCCCAAGGGCTGAGGTTGACCGACAGCCGGCGTACGTCGGTCGGCGCCGTGTAAGTGCCCCTTTCGTCCCACAGCAAGCACATGTCCTGATTAGCTGGAGTGTTGCACGGAAGATCTTTGCTAAAATCAATAGTGTGTCTCCTCTTGACCCTCTCCTCAGAGCGCAGATGATCTTTGCCTCTTCTTTGCACATCGGTAGACTTTAATTTTGCAGTTTTGAGCTTTATAAATGGGTTTTTAGGTTTTTTAGGGACAGGCGGAGGTGGACCTTTAACTTTGGGTTTTTCTTTTGGCACAGATTCATCTTTAGAATCACAGAGTTGCGTCGGCATCGATGTGTCTCTCTGAGGCAACAGATGAGTTAAAGGCGGAGGGGTGATGACAGCAGTGAAGCAAACAAGCTTGCTCTCCCTCTTTAAGCTCGCGACCTGTATTTTTCCATCACAGCATTCATTCTCTGGCAGACGACAAGGGATTAAATCGCCCTGTTCCAATGAAAATGGATTGTCTTCAGAGCTAGGGGGCTCAACCTTTGGGGGGTGAGAGTCCTCTTTCTTGGTACCTGCTTTAGCCCTTTTAGAGACAGCGCCAGCAAACCTGCTCTGATGGGACGGATCTGCTCCCACTCGTGTTTTTTGTGCAATAAATCCTGAATCGTGGCTTTCTTTATATTGATTTTCTGATTCTCTTAAAGAAGGATCCACCTTTTCTAAGCATGGTTCCCATTTTGACTCTCTGTCCCTACCCTGTTCAAGCACGCCTTCTAAATCCTCGGTGCCCTTTCTTATTCTTTTCACCGAGTCGCTGTTGTTTTGTGTTGACAGGTGCTCCCTATTAATGTTAGTAGAAGCTTTCCCCTCGCAGTGGTCATTCATGTTTTGCTCCCTCTCTGCTCTTCCTCTCCCAGTTGTCTCGGCGTCGGCAGCTCCAACACGCCCGGCTCCTTTTAGCCGACACCTGCTGTCTGTCACTTCAGCCAAATATGGACCCATTTCCCTCTCAAAACAGGCTTCGGGCGAACTCCCAGCTTGTGCTTCCACGCTGTCAGTCGTGACTGGAAGTGTGTCAGATCTTCTCCTGCTTTTCTTCTCATTGCCCTTTTCTTGCGGGGCATTCCTGGAAGGTTGCGTTAGGTTATCGCCACTAGCAGAAGAGTCCTCCTCAACTCTTCTTTTAATAGATGATTGAAGAGTCTCTGTTTTTATCCTTTTGCCAAAAGTGCTGTCCCGATCTGATGGCATCGAAGTCTCATCCTTCTCAAGCACCACAAAGTCCTCCTCATTGGTGGGATCGTATTTGGTCCTGGTTTGAGTGTCAGGACCTAACTTGCTACGACCAAGTTCTGATTTCTTCCCATTTCCCTGCTCCTCCATAGCTGTAGTCCCAGTATAGACCACAGCCTTACTCTCAGAGCCTCGCCTTTTGTTTGAAGTTTGTCTCGTCTCCTTAGGGCTCGGGACAGTTTCTGACTCCTCTGCAGTTCGAGTGACACTCCGGCTCTCCCTGTCTCCACCCACCCACTCTCCCCTTGCGCTAGGAGGGTGCTCTCGCTGACCTAGAGGCCTGATTGGTTGCCCAGTTTGGGGGTCTGTACGTGCAGAAGCGACTGTGAGCTCCCCTGCGTGCCCAGTGGCCGGGCCGCCGCTGATCCCACTAATCCCACCAATACCCTGAGGGGTCGCAAAACTGCCATCGGCCTGATCTCTGCTCTCATCTTGATGTGCCGTCTCTGACTGCTCTGTCTCTTCAGTTTGCCCCGACCAATCTGAACTATCAAGCGACTCTTCATCCTTTTCCGACAACCTCTCCAGCTTCTGGCCCATGATTGTTGTTCTGGAAAAGAGAGAGACAAATGTCAACCTCCCCATCCCAATGAAATTAAATCACACAACATGCATTGGCATCTATTTTTAACCAACTTGAACCTTTCTCTATTTTTGTATATTCTTCTACATGCTTGCCCTCTCATGGCCTCTCTATCCATCTATCTCCCCCTATTCTGTCGGAAAGGAATGCAGTGGTGGCTATAATTAAAGCTGGTCTGACTGCTGCCAGTGAGTCAGGACGCCAAAAAGGAAACAAGACAAGTGAGATAAGAGGTCAGCCGCCAGGTGCCAAGGTCAAATAAAACTCAGAGAAAATGTGATCTAATAAATGCCGCCAAAGACATGAGTTATAAAATAATTTTGATGCTCTCTGAAACCAAATTAATACGTCTTGATTTACAACAAAGCCTTGCTTTTATATGATTTGTAAGTCTAATAACTGTCCCCCGAGAGCCAGCACAATGTGAGACATCATGCACTGTCCATTACTGGTTTGGAGACAAGGCGTGTTTGTGCTTCCCCTTCAATCCATCTGAATGTTTATGGTTGTTTTGGTCACAGGGTCTATAGAAAGGTCACCTGGAATACGTGATTCAAGTCACAAGTGCTTTGACTTCTGATCCGAATTGTTTGCCCGGGGCTCGATGAGAACAGAGTTTAACCCCCGACATGTTGGATGACGGTAGAGAGATTATTGCAAAGGGAAAACAGCTCAACAGACTTTAAAGTGGCATGTGGAATCTGAGTATTTTTAGCTTACAAACAACCAACTGAATGTGTTGTTGCATCAGGTATGTTTTCCAGGAGCATACACTTGATGAAATGCTAAGCTAATGTTCTTTTGATTTCATCGGCTGGAAGGTGAGTGAGGAAAGAGAGGTGGCTGAACCTCTTCACCCTGCATCTGCAATCATGCGCTCTGCTGCTTAAGCTATTTCAAGCCCGAGAGGCGCTGAGTGACACTTCATTTCTATTCAGGCCCGTCAATTTAACCAACGGGCTTGTCCAAAGAACATAAATGAAACTATTCCCCTTGAAGCTTTACTCCTGTTTATCTATAAATTATGTTTCTTGTTGTCTACACCAGCGATACCCAACTCAGGGTGCTTGTAGGTGCAGAGATTGTGGATTGGCTGAATTAATTTGAACAAAGATCAAAATTACAATTTGATTATAAAAACATATCCACATATGATGCCAGCTGAACACCACATGCCCTTACAAAAAATATGTTTATTCAAGTGTGCTATTAGTATACTTCTTTTAAACTTAAAATAAGAGAGTATACTTTCAGTTTACTTTTTATGTACTTATCAGAGATATACTTAACAAAATTATACTTAAATATACTTGGCTTATACTGACAAGTATACAGAAAAGTCTAAGTGTACTTGGCAAGTATACAGAAAAGTCCAAGTATACTTGGCTTATACTGAAAAGAATACAGAAAAGTCTAAGTGTATTTGGCTTATACTGAAAAGTATACAGATAAATATAAGTATATTTGGCTAAGTACTATAAGTGCACTAATAATAATAAAAAATAATACTAGTAATCAAACTAGTAGTTTACTGAGAGTATACTTTAAAGTGTACTTTCATAAACTAAAAAGTGGGCTACAAGTACTGTATATAATAAACTAACAGTATACCTATAAGTTCACTAGTAGTATAGTTATAGTTGCAGTACAAAATACAACTTGGATGTAAACTAGTTGTGTCCTCAAAGTTAACTACTCTTACATTTAAATTATACTTTTATAAACTAAAAAGTGGGTCAATTTAGTCCCAACAAGTATTGAAGTAGTACACTTACAAGTATACTACTAGTAGATTGATATTAGTATACTTATTACATAAAGTATACTTGGGTATACTTAAAGGGACTGTTGTAAAGTAGTAGTGCAGTAAAAGTTAATTTATTGGCTTCCAAAATGTAGTGGAGTAGAAGTAGCATAAATTGGAAATATTCAAGTAAAGTACAAGTACCTCATAATTGTACTTCAGTACAGTACTTGAGTCATTGTACTTAGATACATTCCACCACTGGTACTAGCTCTGCTTTGCTGGTATGACGTGGCTCACAACAATCCACGACAGATGCGTGCTCTTGCAGCTTTAGTGTATCTGAAGTGTTATTTTGGGATGGATGTGTTATAGTGGCAGCAGTGGGAAGCATCTGTGACATCAACTCGTGAAACTCCCTCCCTCGTATATCTCTTTCCATCTCCCATTCCTGTGACTCTTCTCATGCACACAGTTTTATAAGACTTGTGACTTTGAGTACACAAACTATTAGCCCGGCCTCAGGGTAGGTTTTGGTTTTCCCCATGCAGCAGCATACTGTGCCTTTAAGTGCATCACATGTAATAAGCTCAAATTCAAATAAGCAGTACGACAGGATCATATTCAGACACATAATCTAGTTTGACAGTAAAATTTTCACAGCGTTCTGCAATGCAGGGTCATAAAACGATAGATGTGCAATGTACCAGCTCATAATAAGCTATTTCTATGGCTTGAATAACATAATTCAGTATACATAACCACGGGAGCGTACATATAGAACACAGGCATGGCTCTTTTGGACATGAAGATTCTTCTGTAAACTGAGGTAGAACATGTTAACTTTTAACTGACCTATAACTTATTGTAACTAGCATTTACCGTGACAATCAATACAGGCTACTCTTCTTCTAATCTAATAAACTGCATGAGATGAAATCATCACAGATATAATAGGTAGATACTCACTGAGGCCGTGTGCTCTGCCTGCCCGTCGTCCTGTAGGACTTTGGTCTTCCAGGAAGATCTTCGCCTCCAGCTGTCACCTGCCTCATGATGTCACACTGACTTCATTTGACTAATTCAATAAGAGCGCTCTCTGCCCTGTCCATTTAAGATCAACACAGTGAAGGCCAGAGGAAGACAGAGGCGATTCATATGATGCAAACATGTACAGTATATTGCAAAAAAAGGCATGTTAAAGTCATAATATAGATCCCTTTTTTCACCAAAATGTGTACAAACAATGAAAACAGTGTGCTGAGCTTAACCGAATGAACAGATTATGCAGAGGAAATGGTTTATTTCCATGATAAACATTAGACTGGACATCATTTTAACAAAATGTAAAAAAAAGTGCATTACACATGAACATTGGCAATGTACAGTACAGTACACAAAAGTTAACAAAAAACAATTAACGTAACAAAATCTTACTCCCAGGTAGGTTTTTCCATGTTTTTCCACTCGTCTCGACCTCGCATGCTTTGGGGCAGACTTGTGCTCTATAAATACACTCTATAAATGCCTGGATCCCCCTTTTTAAATTACAATATGTCTTAATATCCTTCCACATAGTCCTCGACGTCTGGCTCTTAAGTAGGATTGTCAGTTTGATGCCTGCTGCCTGGGAATAAAAAAATTCAATCGTTGCCATTTTTAATAGAGCCTGAAGATATTTGCCTAAATTAGAGATGGCCCAAAGTTTTTTTTTTTTGCTGTGGTACAAACACGAGAACTTAATTATGAGTACTTCTCAATACACGGTAGCATTATCAGTGCTTTTCTTAATATCGAACCACATCTGCAAGCTAATGTACTCAATAGCAAATTGTAGAGAAAAATATATACAGACTGGTAAATTTCATCCATCCTATCTAATGTTTGAATGTAAATGATAGTTCTCATTCCAGCAAGTAAGGTTCCTCAGCCAGCTATTGAACCAATACAGTGTACCACAAGTTTCAACAATATCAAACAAATACAATATTATTATAGGCTATTAATAAATGGAAGTCCATCAAGTATGCGCGTGTCGGGGGTGGAGGAGGAGGCTGCTGTGCATGAGCTTTATGTGTGTTTGCATACATTATTATTTTGTGCCGTGTTATACATTGCAAGGAGCATGGTTATTATTGGGAGTGAGGAGGGTTAAGTAATGTACAAAAAGCCAGACCATCAACACGCTCACAGAGACTTTTTGCCAACGCCTGTGATGATGTATGATAGAGCTAAGGCCAAGGTTAAGGCACTTAAATACAAACACAAATTCAAAAGATGAAGCAAACGAGCAAAAATGTGGTGCTGTGGTCTGGGAACGCAAACAGAAGGATTTAGTGCTCATAGCACGCTGATCGGGCCCACCTGTCAACATACCGAGAACAACTGGCTTAAATAGAGTGCTACGGGAGTGAGTCCTTAAACCCGGAAGTGAGTTAGCATTTCAGCACTTCTGGTTTCCTCGTCTGGAAGTCAATGGGTTTTTTTTAATGGGTTTTTATTGATGCATATTCAGGCATATTTACAGATGCCTGAGATAAGGTCTGTGGTTAACGCACGCTTAAGAGATTTTAACGATTTGTTCTACGACATAAAATGCATCGATAAATACATTTTGATGCTTTTATATACGTCTTAAAAAGTGGCTAAATGAGACTACTAAACGTCATCACGCCGACTCGTCCGCCTTTACAGCCTCGTTGTGTTGTGTTCGTTTATAGCCTAACGTTTTACTTCTGGCGATTGCATTAAAAAATCATAAAGTGGTGTTCATTTGTGAAGATTATCTCGCTGAACAAAAGGTGTAAGTATCATAAACGTGTGTTTGCCACAGAGCTCATTTTCTGCAATAATCCAAAACCCAATGGAAAAATCCCATTGGGTTTTTGTCGAGGGAACCAGATCGATGCTGACTTCCTGATCGGCCTACAAAAATAAGTCATCCCTGGAGCACTCTAGTAGAATCATATCAATGATATTTTAAAAGAAGAGCTTTCTTGCTGGGAGTTAAATGACAAATTGATACCACACTCACGTCTCTAGCTTGCCACTTTGTAACATTTCTTAACTCTTATAGCTGCAATATTTATTAACAACTTTATGCAACTTTTCTGACATGGATCCATTTCAAATGTTTGTGGTATCAAATGTTGTCAACAACTTTGTAAGTGCCTTACGTTACATCGTGCTCATGTGAGGGAAAGAAACCAAAGTATTTCAATCTAACTAGCGGAGCAAACCTGCAGCTCCCTGGGGTCCAGTTAAGGGAGGAGAAGGAACAGAGGATGCATTGAAGTTTCTACTGATCTAACTAAAGAAAAGTTAAATCTTCAAAAAAAAAAAAATTACAATAATTAAAGATGATTAAATCATTTGCATTCATTCTTTGCACAGTTTTCATTTCTTTCTGAAGCACTCAGATCTTTTAAACACAGTAATAACACTCGCTTTTCCCGCATACAAGCAGGCACCATTCAGTACCGATCTAGCACACCCAGCGTGCCAAAAACAGCAGGAACACAACGTCAACCAAACAGAAGAAGTTGTAGAGCAACACCCTGTGGCACAGCAACTTTGGATTGGTGGCACAATCAAGCTCAAGCTATGTGAACGTGTACGAAATGGACTAAATAACAGATGAGGAAACGACTCGAAGATAGAGCTGCAACGATTTATCGATTAGTTGTCAACTATTAAATTAATCGGCAAATATTTTGATGATCGATTAAATCGGTTTGAGTCACTTTTTAGGGGAAAAAAAGTGAAAAATCTCTGATTCCAGCTTGTTAAATATGAATAATTTCTGGTTTCTTTACTCCTCTATCACTGTAAACGGAACATTTTTGATTTGTGGACAAAACAAGACATTTGAGGACGTCATCTTGGACTTTGGGAAACACCAATCGTCATTTTTCACCATTTTCTGACATTTTATAGAACAATCAACTAATCGATTAATTGAGAAAATAATCAACAAATTAATTGACAATGAAAAAGAGGGATAGTTGCAGCCCTACTTGAAGAGTTGAAAAAGTGCCAGGCTTTGCAGTTTTCTTGATAGGTGACTTTTTTTCTGTACTTAAAATAAAGGAAATCTAATATTGTAAATTCAGACTATAATTTTTAATTTTCACACTGTAAATAGAAATATTTTTGGAAAGTCAGAATTATTATAATAATATTCATTAGATCAAATAAACTACACTCACAAGGATGGACTTTACACTGCAAGCAAAGAATAGAACTCATTCTGATGTCTGTTCCTGCTTCAGTGTTCTCAAACTAATTTGATTAAATGTATCTGAAATGTGCACCGTGTGTGAATGGATACTGGAGTTGTGCCCAAGTGCTAATTCTATACACGATTAGTGTGCCTTCACCAAATGTTTGTGGGTTTAAGGAAAAGGTAGCCTGTTGTTTTTCAAAGTGTGACCAAAACGTTAACTGTGTGAGCCATGTTTTCCTCTTAGAGAAATGACTACCCAGATGCAGACTGGGTGAGAAAGTGATTAACTGGACCTGGCAACGTGATATGGCTTTGGTTACATCAGGAAGTGATCAGACCAAGAGTGGAAAATAAGATTACATTTGAGCTTCTGAATGTTTCCTGACATCTGAATGAATGAATGTAACGAACTTCAGTCGTTTTTATCGTTATTTCAGGCATAAGACGAGGAGTTGGGTTCAAATCAACCAATTTATCCTCCATCTGATGAATGATCGTTGTCAGTTAAACTGAATTATGACAAATTTGAATGCATTTTAATATATCTATATATATATATATATATAGATATATTAAAAAAAGACAACTTAAATGTTTTATGTCTAAGCATGTTGACGATATGTTTTGTAATACTGCAAAGTCATGCGTGGGGCTAAAATGAGTGCTTTAAGTACATGATTACATTAAATGCAGGAGGTCAGGGTGAACCAGCCACTGAGCGGAGAGACAACAAAAGAGTCTTTGACCAAAACAGTCCGAGAGATGCTTGTGGTCCGAGGTACGACGCTTTACAAAGAGGCATAAAGAGGCTCACATCCTTTTTCAAAATTATTATGCTTCCACGTGAAATGCCCTTTCGTGATGCAAAAGCAGCTGCAGCAGGGAAAAAAAATATATAAGTGGAGGTTAGTGAGGATTCAGCTATCAGTGGTAACACGAGGAGACGCCGAATGCAAACCAAAATGGCTCAACTGCGAACATTCACTGAGCTCCTTCATGGATACTGTTGATGAGTTTGGATTGAAAAACACACAGTACACTGACAGAAGCGTGTTACTTTTTCTCTCCATCAACATCAGAGCGCTAGCTGTAGCTTTCTCAGGAGTTAGAAAGGAACAACAACCACCACTGTCTCCTGTCTTGGGAATATGCCAAACCTGCCTGTTGAGGGTAAAATGGCAGCATAAGGCTCATCTCCACTGGGCTGTGGGGAAGTGTGATGATCCTGTATGTGGTCAGCAGGCTCAGAAGAGACCAGATGGGCCTCTGAGGGACAAGTGGAAGGACACGGGGGAAAAGTCTTCAGTCCTTACCTGGCCAGAAGCGTTCAAGCCTTTAGCGTATAGTCAAAAACAACCAGCCTCATCTGGATCTTTAATGCCGGTAGACAATGACAGGACACTCTCTGGAAATGCAGCTTGTGACAGTGCAGCTATGAGGCCAGGACATGACAGTACAGGTCAAAGCAGAGCTTCGTTTCTGGTACGACACCACAGCGGCAGTCATCTAAAAGGTACCTGCTGGAGGCAGTGGTGAGCCTCCTCCTCCATCTCATCCATGTCCCGGGCCACTGTGTTAAGGCAGAGGCCCTACTGGGAGCTGGCCCTCCATGGCCAAGCTCGGCAGCTTCTCCAGCTGCTCCGCCCTCTGTCGCATCAGCTCCAGACCAAATTCTATCCCCAGTCCTGGCATCTGTAGCTGGGCCAGCGCCTGCTGCTGGAGCTCCGCCGCACCACCCGGTTGTAATTCTAAACCTTCAGCAGGAGCCGCACCGATGGCCCCTGTAACCTCCCTCGAGGTTACAGGGGCTCCCACGTCGTCCCCCATGTCCTCTGCAGTGTCCGCCGAGCTGTGGTCAGGAGGCGTCTCCTCGCAGCTCATGGGTGAGACCGGTTTCTGGCGGTTGGTTAGCGGGACACCGGGGATGCAGGTGGCACAGCGGTACAGATGACTACAGGGCTGGACCAAGCTGGGTGGGACGACTACAGGGGCTTGCAGAGACTGCAGAATTGTGGTGGAGGAGGCAAAATTGGTCCCGGGTGGATCTATGCATATGGTGGGGATAGTGCAGTGGCGGGAGGGGTTAAGGCGGTGAGAACGGCCTCCTGCTGGACGGTCACAGCGCCGCCCTTGTGGTAGACGCAGGCAGTCTTTACAGGACTGATAGGAGGGCTTCACTTTTAAAGGGTTTCCTGTGCTAGCACTGTCCTAAATGGAGTAACATACAAATACAGTATATGGTCAGTGGTATGCAGAATATTTCAAACTTTAAAGCTGCAGTAGGCAGAATGTTTTTGGCATCATACGGCAAAAATGACATAACAACCTTTCAGCATATTGTAATTCAAGTGCTATGAGAGATAACTAGACTTCTGCACCTCCTCATGGCTCTGTTTACAGGCTTTAAAGAATTAAGCCCCGTGACGGGAGACTTTGGCCAATCACAGGTCATTTCAGAGAGAGAGCGTTCCTATTGGCTGTTCATTCAAAGGAGGCAGCTGTCAATCACTTGCAAACTCTGATCAAACGGTTAATCTAGGCAGCGCTGATCAAATTTAACATCTTGTCGTGTACTGTTTAGCTGTAAAATGAGAAAGTTTGCTCTGGCTGGTGGGCGGTGCTTGGGATTTCCTCAATAGATCTCAACGTGGCTACCGGGTCACAAACATTTGAGGCGAGAAATAGGCATTACAGTAACAGAATACTGATTCATATTCAGTCAGCGCTGCCTAGTTTGACTGTTTGATCGGAGTTCGCGAGTGATTGACAGCTGCTCAGAGACGGCGAGGCTCCAGCTCGTGCACTACTGTCAGGATAAAGTGACTTTTTTTTATCATATTTGCTCCATTTCTACCCGCTGCAGCTTTAAGTTACATATGCTTCTGACATGAAAGCAGTTGTTAAACACAAAACATGACTTTAACCACAATTAAAAGCTTTATTTTCTTAACTCACGTCAAAAGCTGCGGGGCAGCTGCGCTTGGCGGCGAGGCGGTTGCTGTTGTTGGTGTTCAGGTTGGCCAGGCCTAACCGGCTTTCCTCCGTCCTCTCGGCGTCCTCCCCTGCCCTCTTCCCATCTGAATTTCCAGGGGTTGCAGCCAAGGCCGCCATCTCAGCTTCCTCTTTCTTAGCCTCCTCCTCGTCCTCTTCCTCCAAAGTGCTGATCTCGAGCCTATGCCTCATGTCCTCCAGGGGGTCGAGGCGGCCGCACGTCTGAGCCGCCGTTCCCTCGCCAGGCAGGGCTAAATGGGCCATGGGGAAGCCCTCGTCCTCCAATAGGGCGTCCCTCTCCACGTCCTCGATCTCAATGAAAACTCTTTCCATGCCTAGCAGAGGGGGACCCCGCACCGGGGTGGAGGGCTCGCTGTCTAGCGCAGAGTCCGACAAACGTCTGAAGTAATAATTATAGTTCAGAGAGTCAAGGGGCTCCATCTCCAGGCCCGGAGCCCTGCACGGAGACGCCCCGCAGCCTCCCCACGCTTCATCCCCTCTGGACACTGGCGTATCCTCCCCACCAGTACTGTGGCCAGAGGCTTGCAAATCATCTGATCCTTCCTCATCCGTTCCAGGCCTCCACAGCTTGTTGTGGCGATGTTTACTGTGAAGGGCAAAGGAGCCATTAGCTTCATAAAAAGCAGCTATGTTTAATTTAGTATCAGCCCTGGAGATGAAACCTCATGGCTGCACTAAAGTAAAAAAAAACACCCAGGTGACTGCAGCGAAGTGCAAACCCGAGTGAAACTAAAGACCTGCTTACCTTGCGTCCAGGATTCCCTCGTACTCTGCCAGCTGTCTCATGAAACCGGCGTTTGGCTGAGCTATACTCCGTTTCTGCTTGACAAAGTTGTAGGCTCTCTCCAGGGACCAGCCGTACTCCTTCATTGCATAGGCAATAACTGTAGAGGCGGACCGGCTCACCCCCATCTTACAGTGCACCAGGCACTTGGAATTGTTCTTCCTATTAGACAGAAAATAATGACTTTGCATCCCCATTATGTGGATCTAGTTGGTGATAGTTAGGACAGTGTAGTAGTAGTTAAACTATTCTGTTTATGTTTGGATCTGATGGTTTTCAGGATGAGCTTCTCCATTTTTATTTTTTACAAACATCCTTTTTTACTTCAGGTTAACATGCTTAGACAGTTGCATAGCAACCAGACTGAATGCACCATTTCTCTCTCTCTATGTTACTCACAGCCGTGTCGTGCATTTGGGCGGGAGAAAAAATGTGTCCGGTGTGGTCACAGCTCCGGTGCTCGGGGAGAATACATGATGGGAGCCAGTCAAGCTGTGATGACTTTAAAATGATGACTAAAACCCACATCTATTAATACCAAAGTGCCGTGGGGGCACAGTTCTGTCCACTGTTGTTTTCTACACTTGTTGGATAACAGCCTGGTTTTACATTTCATAATCTGAAGAATTTTCTGTTTCTTCCCTCAGGCCATCACTCTGATGAACACTTAAGTACAGAAACACTCAGTCATACACTGTCAATAACCCTGTAAAACCAAATATCCACTGCGGCCGTTACAGATTATAATTTTTACAGTCTTCAATGCACATTTTTAGATTATAATTTAGTCTTGAATGCACATTTTTAGATTAGAATTTACAGGCTTTAATGCATATTCTTTTGTAATTTGTACATATCATCTGTCACTTCATGTAAATATTGTAATACGTACATAGCTGTCGTCCTACTCACTGTATATACAGTATATAGACACCTTCAAATGTACAGTCTGTACATGATCATCCAGTTCATGTATATTCATCCAGTATTTATTTCTTTGCACTATTTGTATTGTTTGCAACTCCCGAACACTTGACTCGTATATAGACATTTTATTTTAGTATTCTTTTATTCTGTTATTTCTATTCTGTGTAAGTACAATGAGAGAGCTGCATAGAATAGAGTGTATGTATATACTTGGTGAGATAAACCTGATTCTGCCTTTTACCCAGCCCACTGGTTTATTTTTTACATGTGAGGACTTACTTGGCTTTGACAATAAAGTTGTAGGTGTCGTTCCAGTGGGCCAGCAGGTCGGTGGCGTCCTCATCGTATACGCGGATGTTGTTATAAGAAAACATCCCCGGGAAGAAGTTGTCAATCTCTCTGGTAACATTCAGGATGTGACCCACGCTGCAATCAAAACAACAACATGTTAGTCTTCACCTGAATGCAGTAATATACAAGAATGGAATTCACTCCCAAATCATATTACATAACAAAATACTATATATGGTTTTGAAAATATACTAAAAGAGCATTACTTAAGTAACTACCAGTTACCAGTGCCTGTGTTTTGTGGTAACATTGTATGTTAGTGTGAACCTTTTCCACTTCACCCCTCTTTACCTAGGTCTCTAGCTTGTGGCTGTAAAGTTTCATGAGGCCGTGATTATCCTAGAGGTCACCACAGGTCATTCTCTACAGTAGAGTCTACAGTGAGGTCAAGTTTAAAAAAAATGGTCTCACTACAATGAAATAGCTCCTATGGGGACTAACATCATCACACATGAATATTGTTGGGCTCATTGGATCCACAAGAGTCTCAACTTTACAATCATACCCAATTTATGTGATTCCATGACTGTTTAGGGACCCCAGTATACAGAAAATGGGGGTGTCTGTAAAGGGGAGACTCATGGGTACCCATAGAACCCATTTTCATTCACATATCTTGAGGTCAAAGGTCAAGGGACGCCAAAATTTAGCCTAACTTTGGAGCGTTATTTAGCCTCCTTCCTGACATGCTAGCATGACATGGTTGGTACCAATGGATTCCTTAGATTTTCTAGGAGCCTGCTTCAGAGACTGAAAGACAGTAAAGTTGGCCGAGGTTGGAGAGGTTAAACTATCAGCTCACCCGCATTCACGTAGTTCTTCCAGGTTGGAAGCGTTCCACTCAGAGCCCTACAGAGACAGAAAGTTATTGAGAATAATTGCTAAAAATTAGGTAAGTATAAATTGACAGTACGTGGGTATCAGCGTGGAGGAAAAGTTATAGAATAATTTAAAAATAGGATATAAAATATGATCTAAAAACAGGTAAAGGTAGCATAAAATTAAGGTTGAAAAACTCACCAAGTACACATGGTCGAAGATAAGCGTGGGCTTGTCCATCTGACCCAGGATCAAAAGCATCTCGTTGTCTATAAACTCTTTGTACTCCGTGAGGTTACAGCTCATATGCTGCTCCAGCTCGTTACGGATCTGTGGACGAAGATCGAACAAGAAACACTTTACTCTCCAAAAACAGCGATACACAGAGAAGCACTAAAACACTCTAAAAGCACTAAAACATCTTTATTACGGAACAACACTCTACTTGAACTTACAGGATTTTCAGTGTACAGTTAAGGACTGTTATTAATAAAAAAAAAATAGATACAAATAATACAGTTTTAAAAAAAGATCTGGACCAATTACACACATTGATGATGTTGATTTGGCACATACCTCCTTGGAGGTGATGTTCTCCAGGTCTTGAAACGTCATGATGCTGCGTAGCTTGGCTTTAATGAGACACTCGGTTCTCTCTCGCTCAGTCGGCCTGCACATAATGAGTCAACACATCAGTGCTGCTGTCTGAATGAAAATTAGCATGACAGTGTAACATGTTCCCACAGCTGAAGACAAAAGGGACAACAGCTGGTGTCCAAAGCATTGAAATCTATCCATGACTAAGGACGTACACTACACACACACACCAGACATGTTAGAAATCAGCAGCAGTTGGTCTGTTTGGCCACATTTAGAGCTGCAACGATTAGTCGACTAATCAACAGAAAGATATTTGCCAACAATTTTGATAATTGATTAACCGTTTAAAGTAATTTTTCATGAAAAAAAAGGCAGAATATGCTGTTTTTAGCCTCAAATATGGAGATTTTCTGCTTTTCTCTGTTTTATATCATATTAAACTGAATATATTTGGGTAAGAAGACATTTAAAGACATCCCCCAGGCCTTTGAGACACCTGGATAGCCATTTTTGACTATTTTCTGACATTTTTTTAGACCAAGCAATTAATCCATTCATCTATAAAATAATGGGCAGATTAATCGATAATGAAAATAATCGTTAGTTGCTCACCACGTGAGACTGATACTGTTTGAAATCCACTTATATCATAAGGGATAATTACATCAGGTTGTGAGTATTGTGAATTCATTTTTCTCACTAAAACAGTAGTGTCACATGAAGCGGCCTGTCGGGTCTCACCGGTCGACGAACATGGTGGGCGAGTCGGGCCGGGTGGTCTCCAGGTCGGTCATAGTGTTCCACTCGTTGATGCAGCTCTGCTCTGAGGTGATGCAGCTCTCGTAGAAGGCCATCCACGTGAGAGCGATGCCTCCTTGGAAGTAGTTGAAGCGGCGCGACACCTCGCATGCCTTGTGGAGGACCTGCAGGGCAGACCTGCAGAGACACAGAGCAGACTTATTTTATTGGTCATTCTGATAAGTGACCAGCAGGTGGCATGTTGTTAGAGCAAGACAGAGTCAGAAGTCTTTGAACACACAATGGTGACAATAATGAAGGACAGTTCAAATGGTCCTGCCAGGAGAAAATTATAATCAAATGCTCTATAGTTGTTTGTTATTTTACAAAAATAATTTAAGTAGATTTTAATTTAATTTTGTGAGGTTTAACGCGAGGTAATGCTACTTTTACCCAATGCTGCATGTCTATGTGATAAAAAGCACCCACACAAAGGTAGGGATGTTGTCTGCATCATTAAATCTCTTCAATGATGGATAGATAGAGTAGGAGAAAGAAATCAACCTACTCAAGCAGGGGCAGAAAATGAACGAATGAGTGAATGAAAACTGATGATGCCAGAGATTCATGCAAGTTCACGCCAGAGGGGCCAATTACTCTGTGTTCGTTCCTGAGAATTAAAAGTAAAATTAAAAGTAATAAACATAAAACTGCTGTTGCAACGGTCTTTATAATTATTTTGCTATTTTCATTGTTTAAAAGTCACCAAAAAGCAGGAAACAAAGTCTCTGAAATTTTCTGTTGAGGACCCCCAGACCCTCCACCGCTTTGGTTTCGAAATCCTCCCTATTTTTGAGATCTCAAGGTTGGCAACTGTACTTCTATTTGGATTTTGTACACTCAGGTTTCTTAACTGTATTATATATGTTTGTTTTTTTACCACAATGTAGTATGTTCTTCACTATTGTACATATTGTATTATTTTTATTATTCTAGGATGCCTAACAACATCAGGCAAAGGGACTGCCGATGAAAACTCGCCTCTCAGCCAACTCGGGTCCGTTTACATTTGTTTGAATGTTGATAATGTACATTGTCCTTTTTTCAAATAAAAATGTAAATCTAAATATGAATTCAATTCAATTCATATGTTGTCGTGTTCGTGTTTCAGGCAGGAAGAAATTCTTTGTAACAGAGGACAACATGTCACAGGACTCACAGGATCTGTTTAGGGATTGGCTGCGGGTCCTCTGTGGCCGCACTTTGCCGCTAAAAGTTGAACCTTTCCCCAACTTTTGTTTTGCTTCCTACATTTCATGGCAGCTCGCTGCAGGACGCATTTCGTGTGAAGTCAGTGTTCCATATACGTACAGGGATGACAGAAATAGTATAGAGCCAAACAATAATCTAACATCTCATTATGCTTTACGTTTATTCTTATATGGATATGATTAGAACAAAGTAATTGGTGTCATTTTGTATGTATGTTCGTTAAGAGAAGCGTTGGGCTAAGGAGTACAAAGCCTCAGTGTTGGACAACAGTTATTTATTACCTTTTTGTGGAGCTGCTACTTGATCCCATAATTGAGCTAACTAGGGTAATCTCACCCTTCAGCATTGTGTACCTTCACGCTGCACACAGGCATGAAAAGAGGCAGACAAAATCTGAAAACTCAAATTAACTTGAACATTGCCTTGAGGTCTGGTACACATGTTTCGATCTAATGTAAGAGTCTAAAACAACATTTATCCAGCACGGTCGATGCGTTTTTTCCTCCTGTCCGTGCACACGCCACACAAACACACAACAACAACAACAACAACAACAGTAATCGCAGGTAAACAGGAAGGATTCACTCACCACATGGCCTGCACAGACACAGGCTTGAAGACATGGGACCGCCCCGCCGTGTTCACGCTGAAGCCTCTGGTGAGGAAGAGGAGGAGGAGAGAAGGAAGATCAGTTTGAGTGTGGGTGGAGATGAAGATCAGGGGGATGTAAACACAGACTGGACACGGCTCGTTCATGGGGACTATTCAGGACACCAACCGGTGGAACATTCCTCCGGCATACAGAGACAATGTTAACAGGTCAGCAAGAACTGTTCTCACACACAGACACAGAGAGAGAGAGAAAAATGCTTGTAATTCACGCCTCTGCCACTGGTGGGCAGTAAAACCTAAAAAGGCAGGGAACAACCAAAACATGCAGCCGGTGGCCCGTCTGAATACCAGCAGAAATATTCAGCCAGCTGATTTAGGTATTCCATCTTTTATGAAAGGACAAACTGAAACTCACCCATCTCCATCTAAATGTATGTTGGTATCACTCCACAGTGGCAGCACCATCCCAACAGAGCAATTTTTACTGTAAATCACAAAGATTTAAGAATAACATTTTAACAGATCTAACAATGAGATTAGACTGCACTAAACGTAAAGCTGCAGAGAGGTTGATTACCTGTCCTTGTCTGTGAAGTCCATACCCACGACGATGTTTTCCTCCGTATCCTGATGGCCGTTGGTGTAGATGACGACCATGTAGCGCACGCGGTCTGACCATCCGCTCTCTAGCCGTACAGCCTGTGGAACAAAAGGAGAGCATGCAAGAAATATACTGGATTTACTGGTGTTGTACGAAAACGTGTGTGACTGTATGATAACCATCAGTCACTCAGTAAACAACACTTTTCTAAAATGGTTTTAACGTTAAAATGAGTAAGAGAGTAAAGACTTGTGCTGTAACTTTCTATGAATTAACCCATTTGTGCCCAAACTTTGTATTTAGTATGATAAGGAACAATGCCACAACATTTGTTATGATTGGTCAAAAGTCTTGAAATTATTACTTAATAATTATCCACTTTAACATTTTTAGATCAATGAATAATCACACTTTAATTAATAGTCACATTTTTGAAAAATGAGGAAAAAAGCTAACATTGTGTTTATTGAATGTTTTCCATATTAGATTTTTTTTTTTTTTTTACATTGCATATGTGTGTATTAGGGATGTCAATCAATTCCAATATTTAATCGCAAGCAATCGTATGATTGTCCATGATTAATTGCGATTAATTGCAAATTAACACATTTTTAATCTGTTCAAAATGTACCTTTAAGGGAGATTTGTCAAGTACTTAATACTCTTATCAACATGGGAGTGGACAAATATGCTGCTTTATGCAAATGTAAGTATAGATTTATTATTCAAATTTGGAAATCAATTAACAACACAAAACAATGACAAATATTAGTTATATATTAATTATAAAACCCTCGCAGGTACTGCATTTAGCATAACAAATATGTTCAAATCAGAACATGGCAAACTTCAGCCCAACAGGCAACAACAGTTTGTCAGTGTGTTGACTCGACTATGACAGTTTTTCCTCGCCAAAATTTAGTGCATGTTTGAAGCGTTATTTAACATCCTTCTAGTTTCATATGATGCCAGTATCTTCACTCTAGCTTTAAAGCTGATCACGCTGCAACCTCGGAAAGATCGATTGCGTTAACGAAATCAGTGGCGTTATAACGAATTTGCATTATTATCACGATAACTTTGACAGCCCTAGTGTGCATATCTTTGATATTGTATCTGTAAATACTTGATTGTGCTCCTTGTAGTTTCTGAGATACACTCTATTGTAAAAACAGTAGTACCATGTGCCCAAAGACTAGATACAGTATGATAAGAAAAACTCACTTTTCAGTCAAACAGTTTGACCAATTTTGAAACCAAATTTGTGCTTTAGGCAACACTTCCACCAAAAGGAAATGAAACATTTCAGTTGCAGTCACAAATGGGTTAAATTAACAACTTCAAGTGTACAGCACCCACACACACACACACACACACAACACATATCCTAATACTTTTGAAAATAAATAAATAAATGTGAGTGATGGAGTGGGTGTATGGAAGTATTATACTGACCAGCTTGATGCGATCTTCAGACCGGAGGATCTTAAACATGACCTGCAGGTGTTGAGGTAAATCACCTGAAAGTGAAACACACTTTCAGACTTATTAGGAAACTGAATGAGTCTCCTGCGATTCAATGAGAACTAGTTTAGTTCATTCTTTTACTCATGTTTGATTAGACAAATGAAGGTCATTATCACAGTCTGGATGTCTAAACTGGACTCATCTCACAAAAGTCCTGACAGAGAAAATTATTTTTCACCGCTGCAATAACAACTAAAACTGCCTTTAACAAGTTGAAGAATATTACCAAGTTCAGACTTAAAACCATTGTTTTTCATACACTGGTCAATTTTGAGATTTTGGGATATTTGGCTTCCATAACGTGTCTTCTTTCAGACAAGTGGAAAGAAACTGTCCAAAATGAAGTGTTTATTTTACTACACTTTGTCTATTTGCGTCTGTAGATTTCACCTAAATTCACCAGAAGTTAGCATTAGAGAATGCCTCATGTGCATATTTAAACATAACATTTCAGAAAACTTGTAATACAAAAATAATTGTCTTAATGTCAGTAATCAACTGAGGAAGTCTCATGGTGATATCTATTAGTTAATATTATTTTTACCCTATTCCCCTGTAGTGTCTTCAAAATGTATAGAATTTAACATCTTTAAAGGCCGTTTCCGAGCCAGAAATCTCTCTTCAGTAGCTCTTACATCCACCAAACTTTCCAGTTTCACTCGTATCTATATTCTGAAGGTTTTCACAGAGTTGTTTGTTCATATATCATTCATAGCCTGAACATTTTATCCCTAAAAACATGGCAAAGGTTTTCTTTAATGGCTCTAGTGTTGACAGTATTTTTCTGATTTATGGAGTGATAAAAAGATATCCAAAATTCCCTCTGTAAAAACATTTGACTCTAATATGTCAACAAAATGAAACAAGAATTTTGAACCTGGCTTTAACCAACGTTCAGATTTCTGTTCTGAATGTTTGCAAATCAGCACATATACAGTATTTAATAAGATAATGCCTCATACAGAAAACTTGTAATACAAAAAACAATTGTCTTAATGTAAGTAATTAACTGGGGAAGTTTCACGGTGATGTCTATTAGTTGTTTTTCCCTATTCACCTGGGGTAGAAAACAATGCACACTTTAATCACTGACAGGCTTGACTGCAGAGACGCTCTTTCTGGAATTTCTAACAAAAAAAATCTAAAGGTCAACTACAAACTGATCATTCAGCTTCTTCTATTGTACATTCATTGTTATTTTTTGTCTCAAGTGGGAGGAAATATGCTCGTGGACTTGTCTCAATGAAGACAACTCTAAACCCTGAGACCTTCCAGGCGTGCTAAGCTAAAGTGTTAGCGAGTAACTCCTGAGTCACGTGTAAACAGACTTCCGTCTTGTCCAAATGACTTCAGGCTCAACAGGACGTCAGATTAGAAACTTGTAAACAGTGAGCATCTATTAAAGAACCCCATCACTTATTTTTAGATTGGGCATGATTATGCCGCATTTTAAGTGCAGACAAACATCATCATCAGCAGGATTATTATGTAATAAATAAAGTCCCAGTATTCAAAAGGTTAAAGAACAGGTACAGTCTTTAACTGCTTGAGATTTGATCTTGTTTGAACTGATTTGTGAGCATCCCTTGTGTTAAACTGCAGGTCACTTCAGGTCACTTCAGGTTGGACCCGGCCAGGTACAGTACTCCTGACACAGTTCAGAATAAACACAGACAAACCTACGAAGAGAAAAGCCACCTCAGCAAATACACTATCCTGTTTGGAGCTCATTTGTGCAGAGGATATGGGCAAAAGAACAAGAAACAAAGCTTCTTCTGTGCATGTTTGTTCCTACCTGCGAGTTTGTGGTGGGTCGGGGTCTTTGGTCCTTGTGCGCTGCCGCCCTGCTGGAGGAAGAGGGCGGCTCCTTTGACCATGAAGAAGCTCTCACTGAGGCTGGAAAAAGCAGAGGTGGAAAATACATTCAGGGCATTTGAAATGTTAACAACTGCCATCAAAGAACGGCAGTACAGTGAACTCTATAGCTGCACTACACTACACTCCCAGGAAACCCTGAACTTCAGCTTAAAATGTTGAGCACCAACTTTCACCAAGTCAGTGATTAATCTATCGTTTCCTACGACGGAGTATTAGGGCCACATTGAGGGGGGGAAAAAAATCGGAGATTTCGAGAATAGTCATAAATTTACGAGAAAAAAAGTCTCAATTTTATGAGAATAAAGTCATAACTTTACGAGAAAAAAAGTTTTAATATTTTGAGAATAAAGTCATAGGTTTATGAGAAAAAAAGTCGTAATATTACGAGAATAAAGTCATAACTTTACGAGAAATTTTTTTTATTTCCTCCTCCACAAAAGACAGTTTCCCTCAGGTCTGTGTGGTTCTTTCTGCGCAATAAACGCAGTATCCTGCACAATCTTTTCAAGGTCCTGATACTTATGATAATGTGGTGCTGATGTGCCAAAAATTAAGTATTTTGTTATTTGTGAAACCTTTACTAACGTATAACTTCACAAGGTGCTCCACATTCCTCATTTTCACACACTGCTCTATTTCCCCTCTAAAATAACACATAAAATTACTACTATATAATATTATGACTTTATTCTCATAATATTACGACTTTTTTTCTCGTAAACCTATGACTTTATTCTCGAAATCTCAGATTTATTTATTTTTCCTGAATGTGACTAATACTCCGTCGTAGTTCCCCCTCCTTTTAAAAAAAAAAAAAGTTAAAAAAAAAAGTGTGATTTGATATCTACTACTGGCACAACTGGCTGTCACAGGTACATCGTAGTTAAACACATTGTGTTCAGACTCCCTTCATCATACAGCTCTGATATCTCCAGATTCCAGTCATAAAAATCAAACTGACTAGTTAAGAAATCAGTCAGGAGGCAAGAAGTTGTTGATAACTGTCATAAATAAAACATCATGTGGGTGGGTGGTAACTGAGTAACTGGCTGTACCTGAGAGGGTACAAAAGGGCTGCTCTCCATAACCACTCGTTCTCTTGCTGGGAAGCCTTACGTATGCACCTTAAACAACACTCACACACATACTTTCCCTCATCCATACATGCCATACACCACTGAGCCTTCCTTATCTCCACAACGCATCTTATTTTTGGCTTTAGACTAAAAATGGGAAAAAGATGACAAACAGAAACAGACGTGGTTTAGTTCAATTCTAAATGTTGCACAGACTCCACTCTACCAAAAAAAAACCTATACAAAGCTATTTTTCTAAAGGCTTCTTCCATATGTGATATAGTCTTCAGAAGCAACTTTAAGCCTGTAGGCATCCCACATTCTTTTTTTTGTTACTGTCACTACACCGGTAGTTGGCACAGAGGTGTGGTTTCACTATATTTTCCCTGTTCACTTGGACCGCGGGACTTTACTTAGCCTATTTGTGATTGAGTCGCTACAATGTGGTTATGTTTTTTCATGTATTCTAACATTTGACTCTAATCTAGAGCCAGATCCTTTACTAATCATCCTCAGCTCATCCGAGTCAACGGTCAACCCGTAGAAATAGAACGAGAGTATAGACAGTGAACTGTTTGCCGTGGTCATTTGACTAGTTCAAAAGAAAATGGCGCTCAGCAGAGTCGATGCACACAAAACAGAATGAGTTAGGCAGCTACAACGGCCACAGTTCTTTGCAATGGAAATGGTACACATATAAAAATGGCCGCCGCCGCGACCATCATAAAAAAATTCTATGAACATTTTGAGTGCAGTGTCATCATGGGCAATACCATCTCTGAAAAGTTTTCCGTGCAGTCCGGAGTGAGACAGGGGTGCATCATCTCTCCCATCCTCTTCCTTGTTACCATAGACTGGATCACAACAAATACCACAGCAGACAAACCCAGAGGCATCCAGTGGACCCTGTTCTCTCAGCTGGAAGATCTTGACTTTGCCGAAGATATCGCTCTCCTTACAACCAACCACTCGAACATGCAGGCCAAAACTGACAGGCTCAACAACTTTGCCAGACAGGTTGGACTCAACATCAACATCTCCAAAACTCAAGTGATTTGTGTCAACTCCACTCCTACAGCGTGGTGTTGGTGGCGTATGTTGTGCGAGACGAGTGATGTAGTTCACTGAGCGGTATCACACAAAACGAAATGATACTACGACAAACTTTTATTCACTTGCAAAATTATCTTTTAAATTGACAAATATCAAGTGTGGAATAAATCCCACAACTCAAATGGGATGACTACCGTACATATTTTTTTCCAAAATAAGGTCTCATGGGAGACACAGGAAGGGGAGGGACTTCGCCTCTCTTTTGCTTGATATGTTCGACTCCCGAACCGAAAGATATTCAATTTACTATCACATAAGACAAAGAAAAGCAAATCCTCAAAACTTAGAAGCTAAAACCGATAGATGTTTGGCAAAGACTTTAACAATGAATCAATCATCAAAATTTCTCTAATCATTTTCTGTCATCGTAAATCGGAGTTGAAATCCCGCTTTAAAACACGTGGTGTGTTCAAGAATTGCGATGAACAAAGTTGCCACAGGGATGTGAAATGTCTGCAGTCAGGATACTGTACGTACAGTGAGCAGCCAGGTGTAGGCTGCATACTTATTAAGTCCTCATTGGTCCAGCGAGCAGGACAGAGGACTCATCGCTGGCTGAAAGTCAGCAGAGTCCTGATGCAGTGACTTTTACAGCCCTGTGTTTTTACAGCATGATTAACAGACGTGGGCTCGCTGACCTACGGTGAATCAAGCGTTACACCAGGACTATCCATATGTGCTCGGGCTTTAAAACTTCCGCTCCTCTCCGACCGGCGTTTTGGATGCAGCACTTCTGGGTCATGACTTTGTTATGAGGGCTGCAGTGAAGCAGGAGAGGAGCTTTAGCTTTTAGTCTTTTCTCACACAGAACAGAGTGCAGCTTTGTTTAACCGCAGTCTCATTCCCCCTGCTCGACCAACACACACAAAGCCTGGTATGACTGAGTGGGACCATCACAAGGCCTTTTGTTTCAGCTCCCCCTGCTACGTGGTATCACCGTTTCATTTCAAATGGATGTGGAAGACGTGCGACTTGGAGACAACAGTAAATTAATCACAAGGCGTGATGTCAATTAATAAATACACTTGAGAAAGGTTTGTTGATTTCAAAGTAACAACGTCAAACTCTTGTCAAAGCTCGATCACAAAAGTCTTTAAAATGTGGATGACTGTCGTAAAAATGTAAAGTTTCATGCAGCTAAATGTAACTAATCACACTGTGACATCATCATAATTTAACTCTAAACATCCCATACTAAATGTTGAGTTACTCTAATAAGTGTCTACTATCACGTCGACTATCAACTTCTTGTTTGTGTCTCTGTGAGAACTTACATGCGACAGATCTCCCTCCGAGTCAGAGCAGCCTTTTCCACAAAGTGAGGCAGCACGGTGAGCATGGCTTTATGTGAAGGTTTCACAACCAGATGCATCCTGCTAGTATAGTTACTGGACTATTTACAGTCTCCTCAGAAACAAACTCTCCAATTTAGCTGACATCCTCCCATCCATCTTCTACACCTGAATATCCCTGTCCGCGGTCAGGAGACTGCAGCCTCTCCAAGCAGTTTAACTTCTCTAGCCGTGGTCTTGGGTCTTCCTCTTTTTTCCTCCCACAGCTCTCTGTCCTTGTCTGCGCTGCCCTGTCCTCTCTCTCAGTCTCCGCTCACTATCTCCTCTTCGCAGCACGTGCTTCGACAATCAGCTCTCCCTACGCAACCCTCTGCCACAATACCATCATTCATGCGAGCGCTGGGGAGGCGGTGGAAATGTTACTAGGCGTCGATCTCAAGTCTGACATGCAGAATCCTAAATGAAGACTCTCCACGCTGATGAATTACTGAGCCACAGAAACATGTTACTCATCATGTCGACACTCAAGACGAAGCATGACACGACTGTTTCAACTACTGTGAATGACACCCCCCACACACACACCAACACACACACACACACACACACACAGACTCACACACATAGTGAGCACAAAGACAGAGTCTGTGCCAAAGCTCTGCTGACACAAATCATGACATTTATGACGTTGGGTTGATTAAAGAAAAGCTTTGTGACCGAGCGGGAACAACAGTTTATGTAGGCCTACTCACTGGTATGTAGCTAAACAGAGGAAACATTTTAAACACCTGTCATGTTAAAGGGATGGTTCAGGTGTTTCGAAGAGGGGTTGTATGAGGTGCTTATCCATTATAGGTGTATTACTTACAGTAGAATACGGTCGGCACGCCCCCTGCTTGGAGAAACAGACAGGAGTACCGGCACCGGAGCAAAGCAATACAGTGATGAGGACAGGGAGGCAGAAAAACACATTTTAGCCACCTAAAAGAAAGGCGTGCCTAAAAAATGTATATTCATGTAAGTGTACGCTATATTTCGAATATTTTCCGATGGGGAACTGAACTGAAAGTGAAACGCATCTATACTGTTTTTTTTTTTGGAGTGGGTACAGATAAGTTTCACTTTCAGTTCAGTTCTCTGTCGAAAAGGAGAAGGAAAGGGCTATCTGAAGGCAAGATAAAGCCGTGACAATATTCTAAGTATAGCATACACTTAAACAGATTTTGGTCATTTTTTAGGTTAGCCTTTCTTTTCGATAGCTAAAATAAGTTTTTCTGCCGGCCTCGTCCACAGCAGTATATCGCTTTGCTACCGTGCTGGTACTCCTGTCTGTTTCTCGATGCTGGGGGTGTGCCGACCGTCATCTACTGTAGGTAATACACGGACCGTGGATAAGAACCTCATACAACCCCACTGCAAAACACCCGAACTATCCCTTTAACTCAACTGTACTTCCAGCAGGTTTTTCTCTTCGACAACCGTGAGAAACTTTACAGAAAATAAACTGCCACTGATATTTCTGAATCTTCGGGACTGAGGACAAGACAAGCAGCTCATCACCTGCCAAAGTAGTTCTTAATAATCAAGGCAGCATGATACTTTGACATTAGGGCTGCCCTCAACCAAAGACATTCTTGGCCGACTAACTCCCATACGTTTTTGTCGACTGATTGATTATACAGTAGATCTGTGAGTGAGTTTCTCCACAAGGAATCACACAAAAGCACCACTTTAAATCCTGTGTTTACCAGAGTCGTGCTCATAAGTTCCTTAGAAATAAGTCATTCAGCATGACAAAAATGATTAATCAACTAAAGAAATCTTACTCGACTAAGACCAAAACCGATTATTCAACTAATCGACTAAGAGGGTGCAGCCCAGCCCTACATTAGTCATTTGAAGTGTAACTGTCATTGCCAAATTGTGTGTTGTTTAAACCCTTGTTCCAATTATAGAACCATTACATCAATTATAGAATCAATTGTGCAATAAGCATTTGGCAGAAACACAACCAAACTAGAGACCTGCTGGCAATGGGATTACACTACCCACAATGCCAAATCAGGCCACGGTATAATGTTCCCCACTGGCACCCTTTACCAGGACCCCACCCATCTTCAGCCTTCATTTTGATCTCAACTACACACCTGTAAAGTTTTGTGACCGCATCTTGTACGGTTGTGACGCTGATCTAGAAACTAAGTGAAAACTTAAAGTATTGTATTTCATGATGTCATCCTTTTATTAACTAAGCAACTGTTTTCATCTGTAGCCTACTGTTTACTCCCAGCTTTCCAAATGCAATTTTATTTTGCGTAACATTTTGTAAAAGTCTCATAAAGTGTTTTACAAATAATTAAAAGCCAGATTAATATGCTATAATGAAAAATATTAACTGCACATTGGGGGATTTCAGCTCTGTTGCAGCCTGAAATGTTCAAGACAATAAACTGTGTTGTTAAGATGAGACTGGTTAAAATCATGTCATGTAGTGATACTACCATCTCAAATACAATCAAACAAAAAATTACAGCGTGAGACATCACCGTCTGCTGGTATCTCCCCTTGTTGCTCATTCACTGACCACAAGGACAGCACACAAAATACATTCAGCAAATCCGAAATACTATACATTTGTTTGACATCTCTCTGCAAGAACTTCAAATACACAACTTTTTAAACAGAAAGATCTTACCTCTGATTATTTTTCCGCTCATCATCACTTCCAAAATCCTGAAAGACAAAAACAAGGCAGAGAATATAAAGACTGCAACAGTGTGACTGTCGTGTGACGGCAGTGTCAAACGAATGTCGGGGAAAAACTGGAGGAGAGGATTTTTACATCGTCTTCCTGTTCTTAAAAACAGACATCTTTGTGAATCTAATATTTGTAGCTGAACAGAACCAGAGAGTTGTTTTTGTGTGAAGTCCCAGACAGGATTAGTGAACAGAGATACTGCAATGAGCACAGGCAAATGTTGTTTGGGTCATCTGGAGGCCGACATTCGTTGTGAGCATCATTACTGGGGCAAAAAAATATCTGTTTGCTGGATTTATGGATTTACGGATTTATGTCCCGTTAAATCTTTAAGATGTGAGGTGGTACAGTGGCGTAAATGGATGTTGAGGACCATGAGATTGGAATAAAGCGTGCCAGCGCCAACTGCTGGTCCTCCCCTGTCAGTGTTGTGATCTCTTCTGCTACAGAGGGACAGTTGAATCATTAGGAGTAGGGATGCTCTGATACCAATACCGGATCGTGTATCGGGCCGATACTGACTCAAATAGCTGGATTGAGTATCAGTGACAATGAGGCAGATATATTTAATTGAATTCTATATTTATATACTATAGTATATACATTATATACTACAGTATATACTGGAATTTTAATTCCTGTTGACCAATTTGTTGCTGCATTAAAAAGGTTTACACCTGAATTGTAATTCCTGTTAATTTTGAAGATCTTTTTGCCAAGTTGCTAGAGTATAATTTATTATTTTAATAATAAAGAATAATTAAATAAATGCATATCTATGTATTTATTAGTTATATTTTGTTTTACAAAGTTAGGAAAAGCAATGTTTAAGTCAGGCCTGATGCTTCCTTACACATAAAGTGATGATCCCAGTCACTTCTATATAGTGAGGCATACAGCTTATTAATCAAACACTGGTATCGGATCGGTACTCGGTATCGGCCGATACCCAAAGCCCAGGTATCGCTATCGGGACTGAGAAAGCCGGATCGTGCATCCTTAAGTAGGAGGCCTTCAAACAGCACAAGTTCAGCATAAAAACACATCACACCCCTCCACTTTTCCTTCTCGCTGGCTGACTCTTGCAGAATAGTAGAGCTGTAATGCAGAAAGTGATATTTAAAACCCAACTTCTAATCAGAGGAAGAATGTCGCTGCTTGTTTTTGTGTCTCAGTTCAGTCAGCCTACTTCAGAGCACGTAATCCACTTTCCTAAAACTAGAAACTGGAGCACCAACGCTGATGTTATGATTTCACTGGGACGTTCACATCTGGCACTGCAGCTCCACATTTGAATGTTGACTTTTGCCGCTAATATTTTTGTTTTGCACATGGGATTTAAAGCTGCAGTGGGTAGAATTGGAGCAAAATATGATTAAAAAAGTTATTTTTATAAAACGGTCGCTATATCCTTACAGTAGTGCATGAGACAGGTAATCTGAAAAAAATCATGTGCCTCTGTGTCCTCCGGTGCTCCTAACGGCGTCTGCAAGATTTCACAGACCGGAAGAAAACAACCAATGAGAGCCGAGCTGGAGACTTGCCGTCTCTAAGCAGCTGTCAATCACTTGCGAACTCCGATCAAACGGTCAAACTAGGCAGCGCTGATCAAATATGAATCAATATTCTGTTACTGTAATGACGATTTGTCACTTCAAATGTTTTCAGAAACATCTTGTAGTGTACTGTTTAGCTGTAAAATGAGAAAGTTTGTGACCCAGCAGCCATGTTGAGATCAGTTGAGGAAATACCAAGCACCGCCCACCAGCCGGAGCAAACTTTCTCATTTTACAGCTAAACAGTTCACTACAAGATGTTATGAGAAATAGGCATTACAGTAACAGAATATTTATTCATATTTGATCAGCGCTCCCTAGTTAGACCGTTTGGTAGGCGTTTGCGAGTGATTGACGCCTCCGTTGAATGAACAGCCAATAAGAACGCTTCCCTCTCTGAAATGACCTGTGATTGGCCAAAGTCTCCCGCCACGGGCACGAGATTTTTTAAAGCCTGAAAACAGAGTCACAAGGAGGTGCAGAAGTCTAGTTTTCTCTCAGAACACTTGAATTACAATATGCTGAAAGGTTATTATGGTTATTGTTGCCCAATGATGCCAAAAGCATTCTGCCTACTGCAACTTTAATAGTCTGATTCACATTCTCAAACTCAATGTTATACTTCTCGTTATCAGGAATCTGACTGCAGTTGTCTAAAGCTAGAAAATAACATCTCTTTTTTTTACATTGTGATTTGTGTGTGAGGTGTTGCAGACATCTCACATCCCTGGGTTGTATACCTCAGTGTAGCATCACTCATTAAGTGAAAGTTCATGAACACTTGACTACTGAAGTGTCCTGGGGCACACACACACTGAACATAGATGTTAAAAATGTATGTCATGATGGAATGATGGAATACATGACTGCCCAGGTACAACTGAAATTGCCTATTTTTAAAAGGAGATGGATGTTAGTTATAGAATACCTTAGTCAGGAATCCTGTACTTAATTGTCTTTGATGTACAGTTTTTGTAAGTATATATGTGGGTGGATGTGTGTGCACTCCATCCATTACTTTGTTTTTGTGTACATGTATGTCAGGTGAGGCCCAGTCTCAAGGTGGTTTTATTTTGTGATGATTAATTGCCTGTTAATTTGTATTAATGGCAATAAAGTTTAAAAAAAAAATTGATGTCATTCCCCTTTAAAGATCTCCTCCCCAACATTGAGGCTTGCATGCATTACTACACATAAAAAGGCCAATAACAAGGAAGGAGGGAGAACAACCTGAGTGTGCAACGCAGCAAATGTTTGTGCAAGCAGCAAAATGACCACTTTGTTCTGACAAGCTAAACCCAGCAGCCTCCCCACCCCCCCACCCTGCAGGATTGTGTTTACAAATCCTGCTTCCACAGTATAGACACACAAACAACAACTCTGCATGCTAACAATGACACAATATATCAAGTTTACAACACACACACACAGTAGGTTAACCCTTCCTAGCAGGGATATTGGGTATTGGGTAGGGTATTGCTCCTGCAGGGTGCATTTCTCGTCGTTTCCCTCACACAAAGACCGAGCCCCGGCGTTTCCCACTCACCTCCCCCGCACTGCTGTTGGTCGTGCTGGCCGAGGATGCTGCACTGGGAGTGGGGGAGCGCTGCAGAGTCACCAGGGCCATGGTCGGTGGGGCTGCAGCCTTGGAGGGCAGCGGTGGAGGAGGAGAGGAGAGAGGAAGAGGGAGGAGGAGGAGGATGTGGGAAGATGCGCCGCTGAGATTGTCTCTTGTCACCGGGGAGAAAATGCCTAGTCAGACTCTCTCCTCTCTCATCCAGCAGCAGCAGCAGCAGCTGAGTCCAGAGCCCAGCCGGCGGTGGTGCGCTCCCGTTCGGTCCTGCTCCGTGCGTCCTCTGCGGTTATTACCGGAGTCCTCATGAGCGGGAAAAGTCACGAGAAGGGAAGAAGAGGTTTCCTCCGTTTGTACCGAGCCAGCAGCAGCAGCGGCAGCAAGGGAGCCCGCGGTCTCATCACTGCTGCTGCGCAGACAAGACAAACAAAACACGGTTTGCAGGTTGCAAAGCGGAGCAGAAGCAGAAATGACATGCAGCTAGCGACGGACGCCTGTGATTGGCTGGCCTAGTTCGCGTGCGCGCTGTCATTGGGCCAATGTTGTCAAGGTGACTGGCCAGACTAGGAACTCCCAAATACAAATGTGGAAGATAATAATATATAATGTAATAATACGATGCTGCTCGTGTTATGAAAGCACTGAGGTTGACATAATGTGTCCAGGAGGGCAACCAAGCAACGATTATTTTCATAATCGATTAATCTGCTCATCATTACACTAGTGACACCATAAACACCAGAACACAGTTAACATGCCCCTCACACATCTCCTCGAGTCTGAGGTGATGTCACCAAATGGATTGTTTTGTTCCACCAAATCAAAAATCAAAAAAAAAAAAAAAAGATATATATATATCAAAAATAAAAAAAAATATTAAAGAGGACCTAGTATGCTTATTTTCAGGTGCATACTTTTATTTTGGATTTCTACTAGAACACTTTAATAGGCTACTCTATCAAAAAGTAAGTACAAGTAGGCCTATACGCCAAGTATACTTAGACTTTTCTGTATACTTGTCAGTATGAGCCAAGTAAAAAATAACCTATGCTATGGATCACTTATATAGGATCTTCTTAACATTTCTAGGGTATTTACTTAATTATGAATTAGTATTTTCTGCGTGGTTTTTCTTTTTTTTCCCCCTCTTCATTCATTTAATTAATTATTTTATTTATTTATTTAAGGTTTCTATCTTACCAACATGAACTACACTACTGTAGTACTTATTACTTTTAATTCTAACTAACTAATTAAATTATTTTAAAAAATATTTTTCTGTTATTTTTTCTGTAACTTTATCTCCAGGGGTGGGAAGAAGGCTGGACCTGTCTTTGTGTGGGAGTGTGAGGCGATGTGTGTGTGTTTTTATGTATGTACACATTAAATGTTAAATGTAAGATATCATTTTTTTTGTATTATGGCACCGTTGTTATGTTTTGTTATGTTTGTTATGCTATGTTTGTAAAAAAATTTAAAAAAGAATTGAGCCAAGTATACTTAGACTTTTCTGTATACTTGTCAGTATGAGCCAAGTATACTTATGTATACTTTTGTAAAGTATATCTCTGATAAATACATACAAAGTAAACCGAAAGTACGCTCTTATTTAATGTTCAAAAGAAGTATACTAATAGCACACTTGAATAAACTTCTTTTTGGTAAGGGTACATGCTTTAATGTAAAAAAACAACAACTTTATTTTTCTAATACCGGCTTTGTCGCAGCACCTCTTTTCACCCTCTGTTTGAGCCCCTAAAATAAATACAATAAGTCATTTTATCCAAAATGTGAGGGGAAGGCTTGAAATGTGTAGCTCTAAGCAGAGCCCCTACAATGAATCAGCATTGTCCATAAATGTCCCTCTGTTGCTTCTCGTGGCCTAGATGGAAGAGAGAAAGTAAACAAACCAGTCCAAGCACAAGTGTGCTTCCGCTCTCATTAGACATGGGAAGTAGGCCTACCCTCAATTATCACTCCCTGCCTGTAATGAGATTGTCCCGTTGGTCTTCACCCATGGTCGCTCACAGGATTCAGTCCACAGTTAAACAGGCTACTGTGGCATCTCCCTCTGGTTCACTCTCCCGTGCTGCCATTTGACTGGCTGGTTGTGGTGATCGTCTGCCCTCCGGCCTCCTGATCAAGACTGGCCTCCTGATCAAGACTGGACTCCTGCAGACCCCTGCCCAACGTCTCAAAGGGCAGCATCAAGGATGCAACGCCACCCAGCAGACTTATGACACAGTACAACGACAGGGTCCCGTACACTGATGTCCTGATTAACACCTAGAACCAAAACACAAGATGTGAGGAGCCAGGCCGATAAAAAACAGAACTGCTGGAACTCATTTCGAACTAGTTTCTTTGGAAAGTGCCAACAGAGATGGTCACTTCTACATACCTGCGCCACAAAGGAGGTCAACAGGGCACCCACCCTGCTTATCGCACTTGCAGTCCCCATTGCTAAGGCTCTGTTTTCTGTAGGGAAAACCTAATGAGAGGAGAGAGATTTTGTTCCGTTCAAATGATCTAAAAACACAAGTTAAAGTGGTAAAATGGTATATCTACCTCTGGTGTGTAAACATAGGCAACTTGGAATCCTCCAGCGATGAAGGCTCTGGCAACAAAGATGCAGATTGTCACAGCTATCCTGCATGGACAGAAAGACAGACAGTTAAGATCTCAGCCGTGATGTTTTAATATATTGCTGTTGTTCCAATATTACACATTGGGCATCATGCAGCAACATTTTCTTAAATTTCTCTTAACTTTCTGTTAAGAGAAAAAATAAGAGAAGTCAACTCCAGATGCACCAAACGTTCACATATTTACTTTGTTTAAGTTTATTTAACAGTACCTCAATTTCACTACTACTGTTCCAGATTTTTTTTTATTTGGGATAAATAAAACCCACCTACTAATCTGCTGAAGTTCTTCTTCTTACAGAATTTTTTGGTGGCATCTCTCTAATTCTTGGGCATGTGCCACAGTATTTGCACATGGCACAACACCTGCCCTTATGTAGTGTTCTAGGGGTGTTACCTATGCTAACAATAAACAATCGTCGATCCGCCTCCAAATTATGATCAAGTGGGATTCATCAGTCGGCACACCTGAGCAGATCTGGATGGTGAAGAATGTTTTGTGCATTTGGAGTTGACTTCTCTTTTTTTCTCTTAACAGAAAATATAAGAGAAATTTAAGAGGATGTTGCTGCATGAGGCCAAATAACACACAGACACAATCTTACCTCCCAATACAACCATATACGGGCAGAAGTACCAAAAAAAACATGAAGAAACACAGAGCCAGGCACTTCTTCCTGCCAATACGGTCAATTGCCACAAGGACAAGTAAAATACCTGAAACAAACATGGAAAACAGCAAACATGTTTTAAATGCGGCAGTCAAGAGTTGTAAAGACAGTGTGAATGAATTATAATTCAACAGCCTAAGCCACTCATAAAAACACATTTGTGTATCTCACTGTCCTGAGGGGTGACAGAGGTGAGCCTACTGTATATCAACGAGCCTGTTTTTTCAAGAAAGTTGCAATGTAAAAGTATGCAAATATAAATGTAAAGACATACCAAAGCTTTGAGAAAATGCTAATAGGGAGCATTTTACCTGGGAATTCAGCCAAGGTCGTCCATAAAAGGTCTTTGTAGTCAGCTGATGTCAAATATTTGCATTCCAGACTACAGCTCGGTTCAATCTTGGCCCCTTGTATCGCTATAAGGAAGAAGGACAGTTTTATTTTGGTGTTTGTTCTAATTTAAGACACAACATGACAAATGTTAAAAGCTGATCCACATGGAGGTGTTACTTACTCGCACATGAATGTCCAGCTTGGAACAGCTCAGTTGTCAACAGGACTATCCCGTAATAGGTGAAGGTATATGCAAACCTTTTATAGAATAACAAGATTGCGTACAAGTAGTTGAAAATAAAGCATTAAACACATGGCTAGATGAACCCATTAGTGGACAAAAAATAGTTATGGTGCATTGTGTATGTACACATGCCCTTTGATTGGCCATCATAAGCAGTGCACACAGCAGACTACACAAGGCAATCTCAGCCTTGATTAGATAATTATCTTTGATCAAAATACCCGATTAAGGAAATTTGATAGAAAGGAGAAAAATAGAAAATGTGTTACTCAAGCTAACCATATAAACCACAGAAGAAGAGTAGTCCTCCGGTACTGAGGACTGAAGAGATCTTTGATCCGTCCACGGTCATTCTGTGAAATTAAAAAAAGATAAGATAAAACTTTACTTGTCTTGCATCACACGCTCCAAACAATCAACGGAATAACATAAAATCATAAATATAAAACAGCACAAAAAACATCGGCAAGGTCAACCGCCAGCAACCATCAGAAGATACGAAAAAACATCTGAGAAAAACCCACAAACATGCACACACGTGGCGGCGCACAGTCCAAGTATGGTGAGTGTATGTGTGTGTGTGTGTGTGTGTGGGGGGGGGGGGGGGGGGGGGCTGGGGGTGATCACCTCCTTGCACTCCTCTTTAGTTGGTTGAGTAGTGTTAAAAAGTAAGGAAGAAACAAAAGAGTGCTAGTACTGATTCTTCCTGCAGCCTGGCACCCTAAAGCGCCTCCCAGAGGCCAGAAGCTGGTACTCCTTATTATGTAGGACATGAGAAGGATCCACAGTGATTTTGTTGGCCAGTCTGAGGTATACGCTTAGTGACCCACCAGCTTGGAGCAGATCCCAAGGAGCCGTAGTATCCTGGATTCAGTTGGACTGAGAACCAGACTGAGCCTCCGTAGTGCCGGACGCTTTGTATGGTGGTGCAGAAGAATAGATTGAATATTTCCTTACTGGCTCCAAATGACCAAATGTGTCTCCTTCAAAAGGAGATCCTCTGTTATGCCTTATAGCAGATGAAGTCAACATGGTAGGTCCATGACAGCGTACTGTCTACATGCACCCTCTTTTTTGCAGCTCCAATGTGTCCTTGTTTTTAAAAGCTAATTTCCTTACTGTAGGTCCATTGTGTGTTTAATGTCTTTTGTTATGTAGGTTTTGTTTTTGTGGAGATGATAGACTGTACACAGAAGTTGATGTAATCTGTTGTCACTGTGCATTTTGCATCCAAAGTGCCCTCTCTCAGCACCTCCCAGTCAGTGTAGTCCAAGCAGGTTCCTAGCTCATCGTTGTTTCTCTGAGTCCACTGTCGTACCACCTTGGTCTCAGTTTTTTTTTGCTTTTCACCTTGGTTGGAATAAGATGCACCCCCATTGTGGTCAGAGTTGGATATTGGTGGTTTGCTCCTGGATTGATAGGCATTGGTATGTAACATCTGTCCAGTGTATTTTCCTTCCTTCGGTCAGAATCCTGGCAAACTTGTCTCCAGGCTGCAGTTGTTCAGATCGCTCAGAACAACGGCAGGGGCTTCAAGGAATTACTGTTGCAGATTGTGCACACATTCTGCTATCGAAGCGGTGGCAACGTGTACTTTGCCGCTTGGGGAAACATAAACAACAAATAGTAAAATGCAGCCAAATTCTCGAGGGAGATAAAATTGTCTCAAACCGATGCACAGAAGTTCAAAGTCACTGTTACATATTATATCTTTAATTGTGTATTGGCGACACCACCGCACATTTATGCAAACACAAATCCCTCCACAGCTTTTCCCTGAGTTTTCCTTCCTGTCCGCCCGTATGAGTGAAAAAGCATTTATACCATAGAGTGAGTCCAGAGCAGCGGCATGTAGCCACGATTCAGTAAAGCATTGCAGGTGTATTTATTGATGTCAGTAATTAAGCACTGTATTTGACACTCATATCCTTTATCTGAAAAAAAAAATGTCAGAAGCTATTTATATCTTTAGCCTCACCTGTTTATAGGCGATAAGCTTCCCTCGAGGCATGTCCTTGCCATTCTCTTTGGCGATGCGTCTTAAAGTTGCCATGGCCTTCTCTGGTTTCCCCGTCAGCACATTAAAACGAGCGCTTTCAGGCAGCCACTGTGTAACACAGAAAGTTCAGTTGACAGCTTGACTCTCAGCTGGTTTTATTTTATAACAACCATACTTACGAAAGTGAAGCAAATAAAGATCGCCATCGGTATAGTGGAGAAGCCGAGCAGCCACCTCCAGCCGAGAGTGGGCATTATAAACAACGCCAAGAGGACCTCGAACACAGAACCAAGAGCCCAGAAGGCCTGATGCACACAAACACATCAATCAGGAGGGAATCAATGAGCAGTATACTTAATCAGATCAACGATTTAACACTGGAATACAGTAAAAGTCATGCAGTAATATCAAAAACCATCACAGTACCGCAATCAGCATAATGGAGATGCCTCTTGACTTCGCTGGGAGGAATTCTGAGTACAGTGTAACCCTAAAAAGAGACCAAAGGTTTGTTGTAAAATGTGCTGTTGTGTCTGTTCAGTGCAAGCTTCATCTCCTCACGAGCAGAGGAAGTATGGAAGTTTTTATTGGACTTTATTGAAGCAGTCGAACTTACGACTGAGGAGTTCCTCCGATGCCAAAGCCTACGAGGCCCCTCAGGACCAAGAGCCAACCGTACACCGGAGCGAAGGCACTCAACAGGCCGTAGAACAGAGTCCAGCACATACAAATCGTCAGACCCTGTTCACCACAGAGACATATACAGAAAACACACAAGTCAACATCAAAGCATGTACAAACAAAATAAATCATGAAAAACCCAGATATCAGACTTACTACTTTTCTGCCGTACTGGTCGGACACATTCCCTATTATAGGTGAACCGATCCCCATTCCGACAAACACCACCTGAGGCCAAAAAAAAACCTAGAATTACCTGCCTCTAATAGGAGCAAACTCACACGCATCACACAATAAGCCTCCAAAATGACTGGCTTCCCCAACCGCTCCGACCTCAACAGCAAAGCCATTACACGCAAAGCTCACACCATAGCACATGACCGCAGGCACCCCCTCAACCCATTCAGTTCCGTCCCCTCTACCATAGTATCACTAGGTATGTGTATATGAATGTGGATGTCTCGATGTCTTTCGTGTAGTTATGTTGTGGTGTATAATACACCTATGTATTTATGTGAGGCTCTGTACAGACTGACAACATCTATCTATCTATCTATCTATGTGAGGTCACAGTGATCTTTGACCACCAAAATCTTGTCTTCTAAAACCATTGTAGGCCTCATCTCCAATAAAGGCGAAACCCAGTACCGCACTGAGGTGGCCCAAGCTGTCACTTAGTGCGACAACAAGGACCTCATGCTCAACACAGCCAAAACCCAAGAACTCATTATTGACTTCTGTTGTATGCCAAACCCAAATATATATATATATATATATAAAAAAAAACATTTTTCTGACAATACCTAAAGGGATTTTACCGATGTCATGAGAGCCACCTGGTAGCTGGGCAGCCTCCACTCACAGTGCAGCTGAGGGCCCAAGATACTGAGGATCATCATCTCCATGGCGTCTCCTATCTGCTCTCAGAGAGGCAGAGTGCTACATGAGAGACATACAGTATCTGGAAGTCACAGTGAGGACATTTCTGCATGTTTTAGGACTCTTACCCATGACAGTCCGGTGAGGACAGACATTTTCCATTGGAACTTTCCAAAGCCGATGGCATCAAGTGCATCGTCTATTGTAAAGGTTTCTGTAAAAGGGACAAGACAGTCACTGCAAGTTCACTGTCCCCATGTAAAGAAATGCATGCAGAATCACTCAAGAATCACAACAAGCACAACATGATGCATAACTAATATGTTAAAATATGACACATCTCAAAACTGTGTTGAATAATGATGTTAAAAATAATACTTTAGCTAGGAGCTGATAACTTTCAGAGCAACAGAAGCTGATTAGACTTAATCATGTGAATGTGTTGCCAACAGCACACAAACGTTTTGTTGCTTGTAAATTGGGTACAAATTAAAGGATGTTTTTGAAACCTCAGGGCACACGCTGAGGACCGGTAGTCAGCGGGGGGAAGATTGAAGATTTAAGACCTCAGGGACGCCTACTTTCATATTCCTATTCATTCAGGACACAGAAAGGTCGTTTGCTTTGCCTTTCAAGGTCAAGTATATCAGTTTGCCATCCTGCCGTTCGGCCTGTCCACTTGGGATGGATGCTCTTGCCAACGCCGGGCCGAGTGGTTTCTCTATGCATTCCCTCCGATCCCCCTGATAACGCTCACGCTTCACAGAGTGAGGTTGTCAAATCACAGGGTCCTCCTTGTGGCCCTCAGGTGGCCATTGAGGATATGGTTCTACACACTCCTCAGCCTGTTGGACGGGGACCCTTGGCCGCTTCCAATAAGGATGGACCTCCTGTTCCAGCTGGACGGGAAGGTTTGGCATCCGTCCCCGAGTCTCTTTCAACTCTGGGTATGGTCACTCCTGACTGACCTTGAACCCTCAGTTTGTGAGACCTTGCAGAGTGCAAAGGCTCCTTCCACAAGAATGGTGTATAAAAACTGTTCTGTTTTTCTTTATGTTGCAGGGACAGGAGGGTCAGACCCTGTCTCATTCCCTTTGCAGGACACACTGCGGTACTTGCAGTATCTTTTTGAAGCTGGCCGGGCTGTTTCAACCTTGAAGGTTCATGTGGCAGCTATATCTGTAAACCATGGCCACATTGATGGAAGGTCAGTTAGTGCGCAGGAGGCAAGACAAGGGATGTGCACTGTCTAAACACAGGCTTTCCCACTGGGTTGTTGAGACAATCAAACAGGCTTATGAGGTAGCAGGTCAACCTGCCCCCTCCGATGTCATCTATCATTCTACCAGGGGTGTGGCCACATCCTGGGCTATAATGACAGGGTTGCGACTATCTGTGATCTGCGAGGTGGCGTCCTGGACAGCACCTTGCACCTTCTCAAGGTTCTATCGCTTTCATGTGGCTTCTGGATCCACACTGGCATCGGCTGTTCTACCATCGGCATCTATGGTTGACCAGTAGGCGGGTGTCCGTTTCCTCGTGACGCTGCTGGTAGGAGTCATTCACTTTGTTTACTGCCACTGGCAGTCAGGAAGGAATGAAACAGAACATAGTTTACAAATGCAACGATGGTTCTGTGAATTCCTGGATGACTGCCAGTCACGCCGGTCCCTCTGAACCTTTTTTAAGGGCGGGTAGATTCTGAGAGGCTGGGTGTAGGCTACCACGTGGTATTTATAGCTGTGACGCGCAGGTAGCCTGCTCGTAACACATGTGACTTCGTTCACATTGGTCACAACCTGCGCAGAGCGTGAGGAGACATATCCACTTTGATTACAGCCGCTGGCTGTCAGCCAGGAATTCACCAAACCATAGTTCCATTCATAACTCCATGTCTGTTTGCTCCGTCTGTGGTTGTCTGGGCGTGGCACTCCATTCCTCTCCTGCTGCCAATCCACCAGCACACCTGAGACCCATCCACTCTTCAAGCTCCTGCAGTATATCCTTCATTGGAGGTCACATTAGGTCGTGAGCCTGAGCCAAGTGGGCTAGTCCTTCATCGCCCCCTCCTCTCTCAATTGATGGCTTATGGGTAGAAAAGGGCAAAAGCCCTGAGCTATCTTCCAGGCTGACGACATAATCTAACCTACAATTTTCTCCTGATGGGTCAGTTTGCCAATGTGCTACTAACACCTCAGCCAAAATGAACACGCCTGAATCTTGTTTCTACCTGTGCTTCAGGCTCATTTCCTGCCTGGGATCCGTGCCTGTCTGCCTCGCACAGTGCCTCGTCAATCTGCTTCCCAGCCATCGGCCCTGCTCTCTCCGCATGCTCTGCTCTGGCGCGACTCACTAAAGCCTCCAGTCCAACTAGTTTGAATAAACTGTTATCTAATCTCATCTGAGTTTTGGATCCAAAGATATCAACTGAGCATACCGATAGTTATTTGATACTTTTCAAAATAAAATATAACAAACAAAACATGACATTAATTTATCAAATATGACTCATTGTTATAGATTAAACTACCAAAAAGTATATGAAGCAATTAAAATGCTCTCTACGCAGACCAACTACAACATAAGTAGTAAATTAAAGTCACATGTCAATGAGTCATCAATAATGATCCAATAACATGATGATGAAACTCTGACAGGGGCCATTCTGCTGCATAATGGATATGTTTACTTCTGATACTTCAAGTTGTTACCAATACATTTGTACTTTTAGTACAATTTTGAATGCAGAACTTTTGTGGTATTGCTACTTTTACTTCAGTAAATTATCGAAATACTTCCTCCAACACTGATGGTAGGTCAGCCGATCTACACTGCTACAATGTAGGCCAATATCTTTTCCTCAGTTTATATGCAAATTGTCCTTGAAATTGACCTTTTCCCAACAAAACAAGCATATTAGCCAGGGTAGACTGATTTTCAGTTTGCAAAACTTAGACACTTTTATATTGAAAGGCCATCTTGATGATATGTACTTTTCACATTTCCAAAAATGGCAGACAAGATCAAAATGTGTATAACTAACAGTGTTCTACAAACCCTCAGTTTGATCAAATCCAGATCTGGATGCAGACTTTATTCCCTCCGAGTTGTCTCCTGCTGAGGCTACAGTGTAGATCTCATTTTCTGTGTCGTCCTCATCGCTGTGATCCACTGCATTTTCCTCACCCCTAAATGTCAGCACACCAAAATGAGAAATTCAGGAATTATTAAGCACAAAAGGTTTCAAGTGCAATATATTACCTCTTATCATAAAATGGGTTTGCCTGGGTATACATAGTCTTGTGGCAACACTCATGTATGTGCACAGCAGGGCAGGTTTTGCCTCAGAGTGCACTCCCTATAAGTACATACTGTATGAGGAAATATTAAAGTAGAATCATGTGGTTGTTTTACCTGTCTTCAGGATTTCTCCAGCGCTTGTAAACAACCTTAGCTTCTCTGCTCCAGTTGTCCATTTCAGTGTGAAGTGTGAGAGAGCTGTGACTGTCACCAAACAGGCTGTGTTTTGGTCAAACCTGCTGGTGCAGTCTGACACCTAATCAGGGAACAATAGAGACAAGAGAAAAGGGAGGGGGTTACACCAAGAAACAAAATAATGCTTTTGTCACGAGTGAATGGACTTGAGTTTCGTAGGTTAGTTTCTGACTTTGGCAAAATGGGTCAGTCGTGATTATTTCAACATTCTCTTTAGAGGGCTAATTTCATTAAAATAATGAGTAGGAATGATAAGACGGAGAATGGAGAACACTTTGCATATTTCAGCTTCATCACTTGGTGTTTAATTGGGGGTTTAGATGTCAAAGTAAAAATGTAAATACAAAACACCAGTTTTGGAATATTCTTTTTAGGGCCTGAGCACAAAAGTACCAAGAACCTATTATCTTTGTAGAGATCATTTTTTTGCTGCGCAATCGCATTTTTGAGGGGTTTGGGATGCTCGAAAACTCACAAAAATTGGAGAAAAAACTTCAGAACACTCCATAACGCCCCCAAACGTATGACAGGGTACCTTTGATGTTTGCAAAATTTGGTGGGAGCATTACTCTCATTTTAAAGAACATATATAAAAAATTAGAATTTTTTTTCACCCGTCATGAAGACATTGGATTTTGTGCATTAACGGTCATTTTACGAACACGTTTAATGACTTTAGAATGCACAAAAACTCACAAAAATTCCTCCTGGAGGGTTTATTGTATTATTTTCAAATTTGGTTGGTATAGCCCTCTGACTAAAGTGACGGTAAATTACGAAGGAATAGTCGATACCTCGAACGATGATGTCATAGGTCATGTGACAATACGCCACTTTAGGTACTTTACAGGTAAGGAACATTTTGAAACTCCTAGACGATTCCACAGATCAATCTCAAATTTGGTCAGCAGAATCTCAAGACTGTCACAATACCAATTTGAGAAGCTTTTGTGTTTACGTGGAATGGAGTTGCCGTGGTGAGGAAAGCAATTTGCATGTTCGCCATGACACAGGAAGGTGTTGTAACTTGACCAATCTGTCCCAAATTTGACTTGCTGGATAAGAGTGCTGGCCTGAAGACATCTACGTACCCATATTATAGTCAAGAGTGCCACCTACTGACGACAGGAAGTCAGCCTTAAGTGACAAAGATCATCTGAGTTACATGAAATTGACATGGTGTGGTCTACACATTTTATACAGCAACATGTTGTATATATTAATGTGTGATCTCCAGCGCCACATAATGGACACAGGAAGTGGTACAAAATTTGCAATACATCATTTCCAGTGACACACACTCCACGCAGGAATCACTGCTACCAATGGACATGGAAATGCACAGCTGTGTCTACCGGTGTCCCGCCAGTGCCCCTGATGTGCGCAGATGTGCAAGGGCCCGTTCATCGCTGCTTGCAGCTTTAATTTGATTATTGCCAGTAATTAAATTACTAACAAAAATCTAACCAGTAGAGGTAAATCAAACTGTATTCATCTTTTCTTGTCCCTTTAATAAAGGCTCTTAGTTTATGTTCTCATCCAGTGGGACTTACAATACGTACAACAGTGAGGTGTGATTCACCAATGGGAGGGTGACATGAGGTACAGCTTACGACTACAGCACTGTGGTTCACTAGCTGATCAACTGTTATAGCCAGCAGCCAACAGCAGGTTGTGCTCTCATCCTTCTGTTGTTCACTTCTTGGGTTCATAGCTGTATGTAGGTTCATTTTCACACAAACAACAACCATAGTGGTATTTACACTTTCTAAAGCCTATTGTTTCTCTTCCCAGAAGCCTCATGAGAGGAAGGGATTTATTCAAGACATGGTACTCTATCTAAAAAGCATCACTTCCTGTAGCATGTCTACAAGAACACCACACTCACACACACTTTATGAGGCTTTGACTTCAGTAGTCCATTACAAGTAAAGGTCATGAATTTGACATCCTACCAAAGTAAAAGTACAGATGTATTATCAGCACATTCATATTCATTGTTTGGACTTTTCTCATTTTTTTAAATATTTTTTTTATTATTGCATAATCTTGTTTTTGGGGGACTCTAGCATTACTTTAAATGAAATAATCTGAGATGTTAAGAAAGGGAAATCTCTCTTTTCAACTCATAGACAACATGACAAGGAGCTCCAAGGCACTGCCTTTCGTAAGGTTCCACAAGCCAACTGGTTTACTCTTAAAGTTATATATTATACCTTTAATTTATACTTACCATGTATTTTTTTGTTTCTGAAAAGTAACTATTGCTGTCAGATAAAAGTAATGGAGTAAAAAGTACAATATTATAGAAGTATAGAGTAACATAAATAGGAAATACTCAGGTAGAGTACGGAAGTACATTACTTGAGCAAATGGAAATTTACTTGCAGATGCAGCATGTTGCATGGACATAAGCCTGTTCAAAACTCATTACCGGCAGTGTGATGTGCTGGTAAGCATACTATATACCATCAAAAAATATATAAAGAGTATATACCACCGCAGGAGGACATCTCGTCTGTGACTGTCTGACGCTTTCAGTCCTCTGCAGCCCTGCAAGTGAATAAGGCCAACCTGAAGATAAACGCTGTAGAAAAGTAAAACATTGTGAGGACATGCTGAGTCTGCTGCATTATGGGACGATCATAAATACAGGTAGAATATACAATACATCCCTCTGTCCCCACAAATCCTCTGGTCACATCAGCTGCTGGGCCACACTCACACAGAACAACACAGAACCTCAGCAGAGCTTTTCTGATTTGCACAGAGAACGAAGACATGGATACAAAGGTAAGATTTGATATCTACTGTACATGTTAAATATTGTAGTCATTTAAAAAAAAAAATATTTTAGCATGTTAATGATCTATCCTGCTAACAGACATTCAATCTGTTAAAATCCCATTTGCATGCACAAAACACTAAAACAGCTGGTTTTGTGATACTGTACTTTAATTATTGTGCGATTTGTTCACTGAATGCTTTACTTCTGAAACCAATACCCTCACAGCTCGTTTTGGCCTTCAGAGTCCTGCCCTGTCGACAGCAATCCGTTTGCTCACATGAATAAAGGATTAGTTGTAAGTTTAGTTGTTTGGGCCTGTGAATATTTATTTGTGGTGGATCGAGGACACCTTGTGATCAAACCTGTCCTTCACTCTTTAGAAACAATATCGCAATAGCCCGTATTATTTACCTTTTATTACTTCTCTTCTCAGGTGTTGAGATTTTAAAGTGTGTGAGATTTAATACTGTACAGTGTGTGGTTTGAAGTCTAAAATATCAAGCTTTTTTAATTACTGAGGTTGAACCCTCAGTGCAGGAGTGAGGCTAAAAAAAATAATGCAAAGGTGGAGGAGATACTGTAGGAACCAGATTTTATGGCTGGATGAGGATTGACCTTGTGTCCATAGTATTGAATACTGAAAGTACTGCAAATTGACAGCTAATTCTCAGATTCTTAGTCTTACTGACTTTCTATACTTTTTATGATAAAGATTTGTTTAATCGAGTAATTGTTACAGCTCTAATGTAATAGAACCATGCATCTTTTATTGTGCAAATTACACCAAGATGCGCTGACACAATAAAATAGAGCCTAAAGCATATTGAACAACTTTAATTGGCAAAAGGCAACCTGGCTTATAAATAAACACAAGAAGTAATTTTTATCCAAAATGTGAGGGCAAGGCTTGAAATGTGTAGCTCTAAGCAGAGCCCCTACAATGAATCAGCATTGTCCATAAATGTCCCTCTGTTGCTTCTCGTGGCCTAGATGGAAGAGAGAAAGTAAACAAACCAGTCCAAGCACAAGTGTGCTTCCGCTCTCATTAGACATGGGAAGTAGGCCTACCCTCAATTATCACTCCCTGCCTGTAATGAGATTGTCCCGTTGGTCTTCACCCATGGTCGCTCACAGGATTCAGTCCACAGTTAAACAGGCTACTGTGGCATCTCCCTCTGGTTCACTCTCCCGTGCTGCCATTTGACTGGCTGGTTGTGGTGATCGTCTGCCCTCCGGCCTCCTGATCAAGACTGGCCTCCTGATCAAGACTGGACTCCTGCAGACCCCTGCCCAACGTCTCAAAGGGCAGCATCAAGGATGCAACGCCACCCAGCAGACTTATGACACAGTACAACGACAGGGTCCCATACACTGATGTCCTGATTAACACCTAGAACCAAAACACAAGATGTGAGGAGCCAGGCCGATAAAAAACACACAGCCTGAAGGAGTCTCATATCAGACTGGTGCTGGAACTCATTTTGAACTATAGTTTCTTTGGAAAGTGCCAACAGAGATGGTCACTTCTGCATACCTGCGCCACGAAGGAGGTAATCAGGGCACCCACCCTGCTTATCGCATTTGCAGTCCCCATTGCTAAGGCTCTGTTTTCTGTAGGGAAAACCTAATGAGAGGAGAGAGATTTTGTTCAGTTCAAATGATCTAAAAACAAAAGTTAATGTCGTGAAATGGTATGTATATCTACCTCTGGTGTGTAAACATAGGCAACTTGGAATCCTCCAGCGATGAAGGCTCTGGCAACAAAGATGCAGATTGTGACAGCTATCCTGCATGGACAGAAAGACAGACAGTTAAGAGGTCAGCCGTGATGTTTTAATATATTGCTGTTGTTCCAATATTACACAATAACACACAATCTTACCTCCCAATACAACCAAATATGGGCAGCATGAACAAAGAAAACATGAAGAAACACAGAGCCATGCTCTTCTTCCTGCCAATACGGTCAATCGCCACAGTGTTAATTAAAATACCTGAAACAAACAGCAAACATATCTTTAAAATGCGGCAGTCAAGAGTTGTAAAGACACAGCCTAAGCCACTCATAAAACACATTTGTGTATCGCACTTTCCTGAGGGGTGACAGAGGTGTGCCGACTGTATATCAACAAAACCTAAGACATGTTTTTTCAAGAAAGTCGCAATGTAAAAGTATGCAAATATAAATGTAAAGACAGCTTTATATGTGCACCAAATGTCATGCCATTGATGTGTTTAAAACTTTTTTATATTTGACCTGAACTTTTGGTTCCTCAGTGAGACATTTAGAGAAATTCTATAAATATAGAGATGCATTTACAAAATCCATCAGCTCTTGAATTTGATCAGTATTGTATCCGTGTTGTCTCAGATTTTTGTTATGGATGGATAATGAAGAAATATGGAGGAACCTCTGTATATTGGCGTAACACTGTTGTTGCAAGAGCAATCATGAAGGTCTTCTTCACCTTACAGTTTCAATTACATACAGTAACACAGCTCTGAGAAAATGCTAATAGGGAGCATTTTACCTGGGAATTCAGCCAAGGTCGTCCATAAAAGGTCTTTGTAGTCAGCTGATGTCAAATATTTGCATTCCAGACTACAGCTTGGTTCAATCTTGGCCCCTTGTATCGCTATAAGGAAGAAGGACAGTTTTATTTTTGTGTTCTAATTTAAGACACAACATGACAAATGTTAAAAGCTGGTACACATGGAGGTGTTACTTACTCACACATGAATGTCCAGCTTGGAGCAGCTCAGTTGTCAACAACACTATCCCGTAATAGGAGAAGGTATTTGCAAACCTTTGGATGAAATAACAATACAGGGTTCTAAGTTGTGAACAAGTAGTTGAAAATAAAGCCATAAACACATGGCTGGATTAACCCATTAGTGGACACTGGGGCAAAAATCAGCTATGGTCCCCTGTTGCTCCCACTCTCTGTGCAATCTGTATGTATACAGGCCTTTAATTGGCCATCATGTACAGTGCACAAAGCAGGGCAATCTCAGCATTATGTTTCCTGGTGCCCTATAGATACCCATCACTACTTGGTAATCCAGCCTTGATTAAATATTACCTTTGATCAACAAACCCAATTAAAATAGAAAATGTGTTACTCAAGCTAACCATATAAACCACAGAAGAAGAGTAGTCCTCCAATACGGAGGACTGAAGAGATCTTTGATCCGTCCACGGTCAATCTGTGAAATTAAAATGACAAAAATAGAAGGCGTATTTATTAATATCAATAATTAGGCATTGTATTGGACACTGATATCCTTTATCTGAAAAAAAAAATGCTAAATATATACAGTATATATATATATATACAGTATACATATATATATATATACGTATATATATACATATATATATGTATATATATATGTATATCTTTAACCTCACCTGTTTATAGGCGGTAAGCTTCCCTCGAGGCATGTCCTTGCCATTCTCTTTGGCGATGCGTCTTAAAGTTGCCATGGCCTTCTCTGGTTTCCCCGTCAGCACATTAAAACGAGCGCTTTCAGGCAGCCACTGTGTAACACAGAAAGTTCAGTTGACAGCTTGACTATCAGCTGGTTTTATTTTATAACAAGCATACTTACAAATGTGAAGCAAACAAAGATCGCCATCGGTATAGTGGAGAAGCCGAGCAGCCACCTCCAGCCGAGAGTGGGCATTACCAACAACGCCAAGAGGACCTCGAACACAGAACCAAGAGCATAGAATACCTGATGCACACAAACACATCAATCAGGAGGGAATCAATGAGCGGTATACTTAATCAGATCAACGATTTAACACTGGAATACAGTAAAAGTCATGCAGTTATAACAAAACCATCACAGTACCGCAATCAGCATGATGCTGATGCCTCTTGACTTCACTGGGAGGAATTCTGAGTACAGTGTCACCCTTAAAAGAGACCAAAGGTTTGTTGCAAATCATTTCATGGCTATTAAATTGTGCTAGTCTTTTCAGTCTCTTCATCTCCTCACGAGCAGAGGAAGCAGTCGAACTTACGACTGAGGAGCTCCTCCGATGCCAAAGCCTACGAGGCCCCGCAGGACCAAGAGCCAGCCGTACACTGGAGCGAAGGCACTCAACAGGCCGTAGAACAGAGTCCAGCACATACAAATCGTCAGACCCTGTTCACCACAGAGACATATACCAAAACACACAAGTTAAACATCAAAGCAAGTCCAAAAAACACTAAATCATGAAAAACCCAGATATCAGACTTACTGCTTTTCGGCCGTACTGGTCGGACACATTCCCCATTATAGGTGAACCGATCCCCATTCCGACAAACACCACCTGAGGCAAAAAAAACAACTAGAATTACCGCCTTGCGGTTATATGCCTCTGCCAATCAGTCTAGTTGTCTGTCCAAAATGTCATCACTTCATCATTTTATCCTGTTAGACATTTGTGTGAAATTGTCATAATTAGCAAATGAATTCTTGAGTTATGGCCCAAAAAAAGTGTTTCTTGAGGTCACAGTGACCTTGAACTTTGACTACCGAAAATCTAATCATTTCATCATCAAGTCCAAGTGGACGTTTGTGCCAAATTGGAAGATATTCCCTCAAAGTGTTCCTGAGATAGGGCTATCGTATTCACGAGAATAGGACAGATTACCACTGACATCCACATATGCTGCAACAAAGACTGTCATCCGCAAACTCAAAGCACTTTTTGTTACCCCCCACCTTCTGTTGCTGCTCTACAAAAGTAAATTCAACCAATTCTCCTCTATTGTGCCCCCAGTTTCTTCAGGGTTACAATATTGTAATCCTAGTTCTAAAAGCTATGCGGAGCCCTCTACTGGACTCTATGGGCAATACTCCTGTCCAATCACGAGCATGCATTCCCACACTGAAAATTTGTATAAGCATAGCCGGCCAATCAGGACATCCCTATCCGAATATGTGCGAAACCCCAAAGAATTAGAACCTTTGTTTCTAACTCACACAGGCTCCGCCCTCTACTGGACTCTATGCGTTCATTGGGTGGAGCCCAATGAATGCACAACCTGCCACGACACAACATAGAAGTAGAGGGGCCCCAGCCAACCCAGGTAGAGCCATGCCTAACCCTGTAGGGTTCAAAAAGACAAGCAGTTGACACCCTGCACACCACATTCCCCAGGTCATCAAGGAGCACGGGAACATGTAGACACACATCCCACCCCTTTCACCAGTCCTGTGTCACAGACCCTGAAAAGGAGGCCGGGACATGATGGGCACTGACAAGGTTCTTGAAGCGGCGACTCCATCCGTGGAGATGACCAGTCAGTAGGCAAATTGGCGTTCGTTGAGGAGAAAAGAATGACAGACAGCTATGTGTGCTGCATTATATACTCTGGGGTTCCGCGCGTATTCGGGTGGGCACGTCCTGATTGGCCGGCTACGCTTATGCAAATTTTCATGGAGGCATTAAAAAAGATCTTGAGAACGAACATTTTCACACATTTATAAATCAACATGCTGTAGAATAACACTTTTCTGACAATACTTAAAGAGACTTTACCGATGTAATGAGAGCCACCTGGTAGCTGGGCAGCCTCCACTCACAGTGCAGCTGAGGGCTCAAGATACTGAGGATCATCATCTCCATGGCGTCTCCTATCTGCTCTCAGAGAGGCAGAGTGCTACATGAGAGACATACAGTATCTGGAAGTCAGAGTGAGGACATTTCTGCATGTTTTAGGATTCTTACCCATGACAGTCCGGTGAGGACAGACATTTTCCATTGGAACTTTCCAAAGCCGATGGCATCAAGAGCATCGTCTATTGTAAAGGTTTCTGTAAAAGGGACAAGACAGTCACTGCAAGTTCACTGTCCCCATGTAAAGAAATGCATGCAGAATCACTCAAGAATAAACAACATGATGCATAACTAATATTTTAAAATAATTTATTACACATCTCAAAACTGTGTTGAATAATGATGTTAAAAATAATACTTTAGCTGATAACTTTCAGAGCAACAGAAGCTGATAGACTTAATCGCGTGAATCACACCAACAGGCCTCAGATCAGCACACAAACTCTGACTTTGTGTATTAGCAAAAGTACATCTTTGAGGTATTTAAACTTCTGTTTAATGCTACTTTGTACTTCTATTCCACTACATTTTAAAGGGAAATACTGTACTTTTTACCGCATTACATTTTTTTCCACAGCTATAGTTACTTTTCAAATCAAAATGTAACAAAACAAACATTACATTAATTTATCGTATATGACTCATTGTTATAAATTAAACTACAAAAGTATATAAAGCAATCAAAATTATTTCTACGCTGACCAAACTACAACATTAAAGTAAATTAAAGTCACATGTCAATACGTCAACAATAATGATCCAATAACATGATGATGAAACCCTGACAGTGGCCATTCTGCTGAAGAATGGATATATTTACTTTTGTAGAGAGAGAGAGGGAGGGAGAGAGAGAGAGAGAGAGAGTGAGAGAGAGAGAGTGAGAGTGAGAGTGAGAGTGAAAGTGAGAGAGCGAAAGAGAGAGAGAGAGAGAGAGAGAGAGAGAGAGAGAGAGACCACCTTGATGATACTGTATTTTTCACATTTCCAAACATGGCAGACAGACAAGATCAAAATGTGTACAACAGTGTTCTACAAACCATCAGTGTTATCAAATCCAGATCTGGATGCAGACTTTATTCCCTCTGAGTTGACTCCTGCTGAGGCTATAGTGCAGATCTCATTGTCCGTTTCGTCCTCATCGCTGTGATCCACTGCATTTGCCTCAACCCTGAATGTCAGCACACCAAAAGGAGAAATTCAGGAATTATTGAGCACAAAAGGTTGAGTTTCAATTGCAATATATTACCTTTTATCTTAAAATGGGTTCGCCTAATCCTGGATATACATAGCCCATATACTGTATATGAGGAAATAATAAAGTAGAATCATGTGGTTGTTTTACTTTTGTTCAGGATTTCTCCATCGCTTGTAAGCGATCTTGGCTCCTCTCCAGTTGTCCATTTCAGTGTGAAGTGTTAGAGAGCTCCGACTGTCACCAAACAACACACCTGTGTTCTAATCAAACCTGCTGGTGCAGTCTGACACCCAATCAGACGACAAGAGAAGAAAGGGGAGGGGGTTTCACCAGGATCCAAAAAGGTGCTACTGTGCAGGAGTGAATGGACTTAAACTTTGTAGGTTAATTTCTGACTTGTGCAAAATGGTTCATCCATATTTATTTAAACGTTCTCTTTAGAGGGCTAGATTCATTCGAATAATAGGTAGAGATGATAGGATTGAAAATGGTGAACACTTTGCATATTTCAGATTCAACACTTCTACAGCTTCAAACTTCAACACTTGATGTTTCGTTGGGGGGTTTAGATGTCAAAGTAAAAATCAAAAACAAGACACAAACTACGACACTAGTTATTGAATATTCTTTTTTTTGTATTTTATTATCGCCAGTAACTAAATTACAAACAAAAATCTAACCAGTAGAGATAAATCAAACTGTATTAACCACCCATTGTCCCCTTAATAAAGGCTCTTAGCTTATGTTCTTATCCAGCAGGACTTACAATAAGTACAACAGTGAGCTAAGCTTAAGCTCAATTAACTGATCACCAAAAGTTAAAGCAAACACAGAGAAGGTATGTTACAGAGCCCTTACACTATCCCTGTGGACACAGGGGGATGAGTGAAGAAATGTTGACATAAGTAAAGTGAACAAATATGTGAAGGGAGGGTGACATATATCTTACATAAGTAAAGTTAACAAATATATGATGGGAGGGTGACATATGGTACATCTTACACTACGCCTACAGCTCCGTGGTTCTTTAGCTGATTACCTGGTATAGCCTGCAGCCAACAGCAGGTTGTGCTCTCATCCTTCATGTTGTTCTGGATCAAATGGCCAGAAGGTTTTCTCTGTAAAGGTTGCTGTTGTCAGATGTTGCACTTCTTGAGTTCATAGCTGTGTGTGGGTTCATATTCGCACAAACATGCAACAATCATAGACTTACATTCCAAAGCCTACTGTATCTCTTCACAGAGGCCCCTTGCCTCCTCTACCTCTTTTCCTCCCTCCTCTTTTCTCAATTTTCTTCCTTGTGCACCTGAAGGCTTGGACCTTTTCATTATGAAGAAATAAAATGTGAAAATACTACATATCTACGCCTCTTGACATCTTACGTCCTGACCCATGCTCGGGCTGTTTTGATGCTCATGGCATGGTGCTCCCCCCAACCACACCGGCCCCCAACCCGGGCCCCCAGTGCGCACAGCCATAGTGTGACGTTCAAGTGTGAGAAAGACAGTTACAGAGGTGAAAAGTGTATTTCTTTCTTTCTTTCTTTCTTTCTTTATTGGTTCATGTGTTACCTCAATGCAGAAAATGAGGAAGGGCGCCCACCGGCATTTTCTTTTTACATTTTTTTCTTATTTATTTACTTTGTTCTAGAGGGCGACCATTGCCCCCCAGAAGGTGGTGCCTTAGGCAACCGCCTATATGACCTAGGGCCTTAAGCCGGCCCTGCTTTGACTTCAGTATGCAGTTCAGGCCTGCTGCTCCTCCGACACTGGGCTCTGGGTTACCTTGTCTCTCGAACAAGTTTCTACTTACTGCAAACTAAAATGAAAAGAAACCACTGGCTACATAGAACAAAAACATACTTAAAAATATAAAACATGATGCTATGCTTAGGAAAAGTAAAATGCAGTAAAGTGAAAAGTATATGAGATAACTTGTAAATGAGTAGCATCATCATTGATATCGTTTGCCTCGGTAAAAGCACCAATAGGCCCTTTTCACATCAGCCATTTTAACATGTCTTTGCAGGGTGAACACAGGTGTAATTAATAACATTAATTATGGCATTGTTGCATTTGGTATGCCAGTGCCCTGGTATTGTGCATGCTGACTCACTGGAATGGCTGTGAAACACAAAATAGAACGGGACCATAATTCATTTTATCAATTACACCTGTGTTTGCCCTGCCATGACGTCACAATGGCTGCTGTGAAAAGGGCCATACAACGATGTAAAAATACTCCACTACAAGTAAAAGTCATGATATCGACATGCTAAGTAAAAGTACAGCTGTTTTATCAGCACATTCATATTTGGACTTTTGTTTTTTTTAATATTGCACAATCTTACTTTTTTTGGGGGAGCTTTAGCATTAATCTAAATGAAACACTCTGAGAAGTTTAGAAGGGAAATCTCTCTTTTCAACTCATAGACAACGTGACAAGGAGCTCCGAGACACTGCCTTTTGTAAGGTGCCACAAGCTAAAAAATAAATTACAGAGTATTTACCGCCACAGGAGGACATCTTGTCTGTGACTGTCTGACACTTTCAGTCCTCTGCACGTCTCCAAGTGAATAAGGCCAACCTGAAAATAAACGCTGTAGAAAAAGTAGGACACTGTGAGGACATGCTGAGTCTGCTGCATTATGGGACGGTCATAAATACAGGTAGAATATACAATACATCCCTCTGTCCCCACAAATCCTCTGGTCACATCAGCTGCTGGGCCACACTCACACAGAACAACACAGAACCTCAGCAGAGCTTTTCTGATTTGCACAGAGAGCGAAGACATGGATTCAAAGGTAAGATTTGATTCTACTGTAGATGCTTAAAAGTCAAAATATTGTAGTCGAGTGTAGTTTATATTTTGACATGTGAATGATCTATCCTGCTAACACACATTCAATCTGTTAAAATCCTGTTTGCATGCACAAAACACTAAAACAGCTGGTTTTGTGATGCTGTACTTTAATTATTGTGCGATTTGTTCACTAAATGCTTTACTTCTGAAACCAATAGCCCCACAGCTCGTTTTGGCCTTCAGAGTCTTGCCCTGTCGACAGCAATCCGTTTGCTCACATGAATAAAGGATTAGTTGAAAGTTTAGTTGTTTGGGCTTGTGAATATTTATTTGGACAAGTGGTGGATCGAGGATACCTTGTGATCCGACTTGTCATTCACTCTTTAGAAACAAGATCGCAATAGCCCGTATTATTTACCTTTTATTACTTCTCTTCTCAAGTGTTGAGATTTTTGAAGTGTGTTCTTGCGTGTGTGAGAGTTAATACTGTACAGTGTGTGGTTTGAAGGTTGAACCCTCAGTGCAGGAGTGAGGCTATGAAAAGAAATTAATGCAAAAGTGAAGGAGATACTGCAGGAGACAGATTTTATGGCTGGCTATCTAACCACAATAGTTTTTGAAGACTGACCAAATCGTGTCAATAGTACTGAATACTTAAAGTACAGCTAATTCTCAGATTCTTCTTGACTCTATATAGATATATACAATTTAAAATACTGTTCATCATTTTCTGGAGTTAATACAGCATTGAACAGCATTTCAGAACTTTGAGGCTAATTTGTTCAATATAAAAAGTGTATTGCTCACAATAGAAAGGTTTTGAAAAAGCTTTTTTGTATTGGTACCATAGCTCAGATATCACATTGGCACCGATTTGCTGTAAAAAATACTTCAAATAATATGAAGCTGTTTAGATTTAATTTAGTTTTGAGTTCTCTTTTGAGCCATCATCTAAAACATATAACTTCCAAATAGTAGGTATCTAAATGAATGTAAAACTTTCAGTTAGAAATATTCAGTCCATCATAGATAGATGGTAAACACATGATTTAAATACTGTATGTTTTCAAGCAGAAGTTGCCACTGCATTTATAATGTAATTATACAATGGATGGATTAAATGTGCCAAACACATAGGATTGGTGTGTAGAGATATGTGGTGCTTGCATCAAATGATAATAGACAAACTGGGTTTTCAATGAGTGCACTGTAAATCATTAAGATGTGGCCACCACAGCTCATCTTTGGTGAGCATGGTGTGTGTGTGTCTGAGTGTATATGTGTGTGTGTGTGTGTGTGTGTTTGTTTTATTGGGCGCTGATTAAAACAGTGGTCTTCTTTAAAGATTGAGTAGATCCTAGAAACCCCTCAGTATTTGCATAATGGATTACATTATGTTAATGATTATGTTTTTTCCAGCATGCTCTCTTATGTCACCGTGTGTTTTTGGCCGATCTTCAGGCAGTAACGTAAGATGCCTTTGTTGATTCTTACAGGAAGCGCAATGTTAAATTTTAAACAGACGGAATGAGAGGGCAACGTTACGCTGTCCGCAGGCCGGTCACAACTGAACCACTAGACAAAGATACAAGAGATAAAAGCACCAGGGTGCATTGTTGTGTTATTGTGATGTCAATTTTAAAACAATTTAAAAACACATAGCATAATGTTTCATCTTCATCTGTTCTCTCTCCCCACACATTTCCTGGTGACGCTCCATTGAACTTTTTAAAATAAAGGCAGACATTCTTAAAAAAATAACATTTTGTGCCACTTATATATGAGTTTTTTTCATACAATACATATAGTCAGTTCCACCAAGTTGCAGATTAATCATTTGAGGTTTAATTTAAAAGCTTCTCAATGTTGAAGATGGCACCAACAGGATGCATAACAATTATAGTTACACATTACTGTAGATCTGAAATTAAATCTGTGACTTTGACAGCTGGTATCACCGAATCTGCAATAGTCTAATCCCAAACTGGTCGTCTGGTCGTCTTGGCTCTAATGAGCAGTTAGTAATTAGTTTGAAATGCATCTGCCTAATCAAAGATCAGTAATCGAATACCTGTGCTGTAATTTTGTGGGGAGGAGGGTGAGGACGGGTCTCTGGGAGGATAGAGTTACTGCATCCTTGTAATACATACCTGCATGCACACACACACACACACACGCATATACACACACTCTTCCTTAAACACATGGAGTAGCTGTTGAACACTCAGGTGAAGCGCTGAATGGATGTTTGCGGCCTGGGCTCCATGAATGTTTAAGCAGCCCAGTTGCTTCCAGAGCCAGGTAGCTCATTACTGCCTCATTACCTATAATGCAGGGACGCCAGCCCGGCAGGAAGCAGCAGCGCCAGACTCCTCCTCCTCCTCCTCTTCTTCAGCCTCTCCGTCCCAGGCCGTGGTAAAGTAAAGTCTCCGAGCCAGTATACTTGAATCAGGGGCCGATGCAAACCTGAGCAGCAGAGGAGACAGTAGATTCTAGGTGAAATACCTGTGCTGACTTAAGAGGCTCCACTATGGGAGAACTCATCGGCTACTAAAACAGCCATTGTAGTGCTGTGTCTGTCTGAGTTCAAAGTAATCGGGATTTCTTGGGTTCATCACACAGATTCAACAATGACGCACCCGGCTTTGGAAGTAAAGGAGGTAATTACATGAACATGGCTTGTGTATGCAGTTGTGTTATTGTACTTAAAAACACTTTTTGTAGATTATTTTAAGCATATATTGCAGCATCACATGTGCATATTTTTGTATTTGTAGAAAAGACAATACAGGTAGAAACTGGTCTGATATAGGTGTGCATTGCTGACAGCCTCAGAGTATTTTCTGATACTGGATGAGTAGTGTACCTCTGGGGGGGCGCCACAGTCAAATATGTTCAAATTCAAATGAATTAATGGCTTTAAAGCTACGCAAATCAATATTTTTATATCCTCAATTGATCAAACGACTATCTGTAATGTGAAAGGCGTCGCTCGTGGTGACCAATCCTTGAAGAATTATCACCTGACTCTGCAGTTCAGCTCTATGGAGCAGTTTAGCATCTTTCAGCCAATTGTTTTGGGTTTATATCCCGCAACCAAGCAGCAACTGGTTGTGAAAAGTGAAGCCAATGCTGAAGTGCCTTAAACTTGCATTCTTTCTAACAACCAGCAGGGGGCGACTCCTCTGGTTGTAAAAAAGAAGTCAGATTGTAAAGAAGTCTATGAGAAAATGAGCCTTCTTCTCACTTGATTTATTACCTCAGTAAACATGAGTATATGGTCTAAATCTATAGTTTCAAGTCTTCTTCAATACAGCATGATGTTCATTTAGTAAATTATGGTCCCATTTAGAGTCAAATAGACCATAAAGCAGGGGATGCTTTAGGGCGTGGTTACCATGGGATTGACAGGTCGCTACCACGGCGTTGTCTGGTCTGGGTGATGTCCCTGTTTTGTTTTTAGAACTTTAACCCTTTCACATTGTGTTTTCAGGTCATGGAAGTTAACTATAACAATTTGATCGCCTAAAGATCATTAATCAGTGTTGGCTCCACCCTCTTGTGTCACTTCTGGTTGTAAAATATCCAAGATGGCAACGGCTAAAAACAAAGGGGGCGACGGCCAAGATGCCGAACTCGAGGCTTCAAAACAGCAGTGCACAAAACAATGGGTGACGTCACAGTGATGCTGCCATTTCTCATATACAGTACAGTCTATGCCCACAACTTTACTGTTTAGGATGGTTCACTCTGCCGCAGAAGCAATTTTCAATGAATACCTCTCAGGAACCCATTGTACACTACCTGCTCAGCACCAAACGACAGACAGACAAAGTTAGTGACTTGCTTGTGAACATAGCGGAGCACTTAGCAGTTAAAGACACATATTTCCCTCAGCAATTGGTGGCGACCAAAAACGGAGCTAAAATAGAGTAAAAATTGGATGTCAGGTGACCAGAAACACAACTCCAACTGAATACTAATGTTGCTTTGTGTACGGGATGAGGAAATAGGCAACTTTTTGCTAATATGTTCACAACAACGACTTTCTAAAGTAAAAAAAGGTTAAAAAAAAAAAAAAATGTTGCGAAAAAGAAATTAATGCTGCTTTAAATAAAAGTTAACTACATTTTACTGTCTAGAAGTAACACGTTTAATCAATTTAGCGACGCAACATGTACCCAAACTGGGTAATCGGGTCATAGCATGTCACCGACTCACTGTATGCTTGTGGAAACAGTAGCAACAGTGGAGGTACTGTACTTGACTGGTGTGATGGAGGCCTGTGACGGTCAGGTTTCTCTAAACACCTGGAGCCCCCTAAATGTGTGTTGCCCTGGGTGATGTGTGGTGTCAGTCAATGGCCCACGAGGAGCGCTATCTCTTTCAGGAGCCTAACTGCCACTTTGTGGCTGCGTAACAGGATCCTGCACCATACTGGATAGACAGGGACAATGGAGCACCCTCTCAGGTGATGGTCTCCAGGTCAGATAGACTTTCCTCTTCCGTTGTAGCCTGACATCAAAATTTGATGTTTATCTTAGTTGTTCATTTTGGATTTTTTTGTGTGTTACCTTATACACTGGACTGTGTTTCGTTCATCTCTGTTCATATCTTAAACGTCAGGGACACTGTCCAGTTTACATCAGATGACAATGTTGCCCAAAAAAAGCCACATCTTATCTTGTTGCTCTCTATCTTTAGCAAAACTGTCCATCCTCTTACAGCATACTGTTGTTTTACCATCTGCCACGTGTCCAAGCAGAGGTCACGTTTCCTCTGAATGGCAGAAAATCTCGGCCCTGCGCTCGGTGCCCGGCCAACAGCCTGCTCACACAGACGCCCACACAGAGCCAACAACAGGGCAGAGTGTCTGAGACAGACCTAGCGGCTCGCTGCTTTACCTCTTTTTGTTTACTTTTGCATTTGATGCAAGACATTTAGAGCCTTGACAGCAAAACCCAACTTATCAAAGAACAGTTGGAGTGTCAGAAGGATTTTTTCAGGTGTTATTCACAGACACACAAAGAAATTCCCATCAAGAAATGTTAAACGTTTGGGAGAGGCCACCTCTGTGATTAAATTAGAGAACGCATTTGGTATCAAGTTTTATTGATATGTACTGCTATTATTTTTTGGGGTTTCCACCTTAAACACAGTGTGTAACATTTCGGGGGATCTATTAGCCGAAATGGAATATAATATTTATAACCATGTTTTTATTAGTGTGTATAATCACCTGAAACTAAGAATCTTTGTGTTTTTGTTAGCTTAGAATGAGCCTTCATATCTATATAGGGAGTGGGTCCTCTTCACAGAGTCCGCCATGTTGCTTCAACATGTTTAGCCCAGAACGGTCAGACCAAACACTGACTCTAATTAGAGCCTTTCACGTTTTGCGTTACCTGAAGGCCAGACTAGGTCTCCAACACGTTGGGGAAATATGGTAATGTGAGCTGCAGAATGCAAAACCGTGGTACCGCCAGCCGCCGTCTGACTTCTGTTGCTCCTAAAGTCGTGTTATTATGGTATGGATCGCCTCTGAGCTCACGTTACCACAGTCTTGGAAAGGGAGGAGTGAGTGAAGGGATACTCAGTTGGTTGCAATCTGCAACCACACCACTAGATCCAAATCCTACACACTGTACCTTTAAGCCAGTATTTAAAGTGTCAATCCTTACAATTTCAGTCCTGGTTGATTTAAAATTTCTATTTGAGTGAAAACATTGGAATTGTGCGTCGAAATTAGCAGTTTTCGAGTTTAGTCTGGAGTCTTTTTCTCGATACATGAACATAGAAATAGAGTAGAAAAAAAATCTAGTTTTCAGAATTATGTGCATTGTTCCATCTTTTGTGTCTACAACAGCATTTTTCCAGGAATATCACTACAGACATCCATTTCATAATACTGCAGTAATATAAATATTGCAATATTTTCATCAGTGGGCTATAGGCTCAATCACCATTTTGTTACTTCATTTGGCAATAGTGACTTAACATTCATTTATTTAAATGACAATGTTTGAGATAGCCACTTTAAGGTATGATATTTACAAGCATGTTTCAAAATGCGTTACATTTCTCATAATATAGTACTGCTACCAGTTGTTGGACTTGTGTTTGGGCCACTAAGGGAAAACTGACAATCTATCAAATTCTCTGTATTAATCAGCTTTTTTTGTCTTTTATGCTGTCAAACACTTAAACACAACTAGAAAGGTGCTTTAAAAACAAAAGTGCTGTATAAAAAGGACACAATTAATATTTAAAGTTCACAAATACATATTTTGAATGAGATTTGCTTCCTTTGTTGCACACTCACTGCATTATTGATGGTTTCCTATTGAGGGAAGTAGAGACTGTAATCTATCAGTGTTTCCTGTCATACTACTGTCCTTTCCCTTCAATAAAACCAGATGTTCAGTTCAGAAAAGGTACAGAGGCACAAATACATTTGGGACCTTCGGGGTAGGTAACATTTTGCACTTATCCCTGCAAAGCATTTTTTTGATCACATCTGGTTTTCAGGACATGACTTATTGTGACATTTTGCTGTACGTTTCTGCTGGGTCAGTAGAACATCAGCTTGTTTTACTAGACAATGATCTGTGAGTGTCAGTTACTCCGACTTGGTGATGGGTCAACTTGGCAGTGATGAGAGCCAAACTACTGAAGCGTAATACCGGGTGGCTCTTTCATAGCACCGTAATTAAAGTGCATTGTGTTGGCTGATTATTTTACCTGGCACTTCTTCTTAAGTTGTGTATCTTTAAGTGGCAGAACATATCCTGTGTTTATACATAATATAATCACTGTAATTACTTCTAGATTTCACTTGATTAAGTTTGTACTTGTGTCAGTTATTGTGTTAATCTTTTATTAAACTGTGGAATATATGAAGCTTCTATAGTGTAGGCGGAGTATTACGTGTTCGTCCTGTCCTTGCCGTGAACAAGACTGATGACTCTTTAGAGAGCACAGAAGCAGATTAGATAGTGGTGGCTGGATTTAGATTTGTCATGAGCATAGAGGATGTAGCCAAGGCCGCTATAACGGCTCTGACTGGAAATCAGAGATATAGGGACAAACGGGCAGGACATGAGACGCCCACTGGGAAATATATATCCTAGATTGTCCATGATTGTGAGCATGTATGTGTATGTGTTCTTCAGTGGTGACAACCTCAACAAAAACAGATACGTTTTGGGGAAAACAGGACACAAAGGAAAAGGATGGGACATATAGGCCTGGTCTTGACAGAAGGAATGAGAACTGGGCCAAAAATAACATAATATCTGTAGAGAGCGATACATTGTATCATCAAGGTCTCATTAAATACATAATACAGTTTTGACATTTCACTTAGTTGTGTTGTGATACCTCGTTTCCTTGTCATGTCACTGATGTGTTCCTGCTCGGGCACAGAGCCTGGAGGTGCGCTGTAACCAGATCCTGAGGAACATGGAGGCCTCCCTGACAGCCCGGGATCGCGTGGGCATCCAGGATTTTGTTCTCCTGGACGCCTACACGAGTGAGAGTGCCTTCCTGGACAACCTGAGGAAACGTTTCCATGAGAATCTCATTTACGTGAGTCTTCCTGTGTGGTGTAATGTTGGATGAACCGGCTCTTTCTCTTTGTCTGATTAAACCTCACGCCCTCGACCTTCAACCCAACAAGGTCCTAACGCTGCTTCTGCTGAACCCGGCACGTTGTGTTGCTGAAGCAGCAGCTCCTGTTCTTTCCATTTGCGGAGTGAGCAATCTAAAAGTCACCGCTGTCCGTGAGGTCACGACAAGTGATTAACCAAACTTATTGCTTTTGACAAGAGGAACAAAATGACTTATCAGCAGAGTGATGCATGCGCACCACACTGCTTTCCTTTAATGTCATGTAATGTTTAAAAAAAAAACATCCCCCTGTATTATGAAATGTGCAAGAGTTGCAGATCATGACTTCCTGTCCTTGTCTTTCTCTGCAGACCTACATTGGAACTCTCTTGGTGTCGGTCAACCCATATAAAGAGTTCGATATCTACAGCAAGAAGCAAATGGATACCTACATGGGTGTGAACTTCTTTGAGCTGCCACCTCATATGTAAGATTTTTTAATTTATTTGACTGTGTATTGGTAGACAGTGGAATGGATGGATTGTCATACTGAGTTTGGTAATCCCCAAACTTTTCATCTAGCGCCATCATCAGGTCAAAATTATAATTTCTCCAAAACTTTGGTTTAAGAGCAAAACCTGCAAAACTAAAGACATTCCTATTCCTATCAGACTCAGTTGTACTTTACTTGACTTTCTTAGCAAACTGAGATGTGAACATGATAACCTAAAGGTACCGCTGTATAGCCTCAGTGCCTGTAGTGTGGCTGTAGGCTCATACTCTTGTTATAAACACATAAATTAAACATTCAATTGAATGAAACATTATTAGATTAGAAGGAAAAAAAGACAGGATGTCAATGTGACATAAGAGTTTATGTCTGATGTCATGAGGGGTTAAGGCGCCATCCATGAACCGCAACGACCTTTGAGACCTTTGTTGCAGGTCATGCTTCATCTCTTCTCTCCTCATTTCCTTTCATCTGTCAACTGTCAGCAAGCTACCTGATAAAGAAATAACGACGATATGGAGCTTTGTTTTCATTTTTCAACTCTTGCTGTAAATGGAGAGAGAAATTTAACTTCTATGGGAGTGTTGAAAGCTACATTGTGTTCAGGCAAGAAAAGTAGACACCAGTTTTCTGATGGAAAAAAAATAAAAAAATCTATGCTGAGTCTGAATTGTTAAAGGGATGCTGACCTTGACCTATTACTGTACTTCCAGTTATGCGCTGGCGGACAACGTCTTCCGCACCATGCAGTCTGAGTTCAACAACCACTTCATCCTGATCTCAGGGGAGAGCGGGGCCGGCAAGACCGAGGCCTCCAAGAAAATCCTGCAATTCTACGCTGTCAGCTGTCCAAGTACCAAACTCCTGAACAATGTCCGGGACAGGCTGCTTCTCTCCAACCCAGTGCTTGAGGTCAGTGACGTGGATGTGTGTGCCAACACTTCTGCATTGTTAAGACCATTTTAGAGGAAAACATAATGTTAAAGGACCAGTGTGTAACAAATATGGGGATCTATTGGCAGAAATTGAATATAATGTTCATAACCATGTTTTCATTAGTGTATAATCACCTGATAATTAGAATCGTTGTGTTTTCATTGGCTTAGAATGAGCCGTTTATATCTAAATAGTGAGCGGATCCTCTTCATGGAGTCCACCATGTTGCACCACCATGCTTCTAAACCAAACTCCTATAACTTTTCCTGCTTGGGCCGGAGTCGATAACGTTTCTTGCTGCCGTCGCCGCCACTCTCTCTCTCTTGCTTCACCACACACTTCCTACGTCTACACATACTCTACGCTCTGGCACTGCTTCAAATGACCTACAACAGCTCTAGAGAGGGCCATTTGCGTATTTGTGTCGGCCACCGTAGTTCTTCTACACGCTTGGCACACGGGAGAGGCTTCAGTTGGTTGCAATCTGCAAACTCATCACTAGATACCGCCAGATCATACACACTGCTCCTTTAAATTAGGCATTTATCGCCTTATTTTGTTTTGTATCGTCCAGGCTTTCGGAAATGCCAAAACCCTGAAGAATGACAACTCGAGCCGCTTTGGGAAATACATGGACATCCAGTTCGACCACCAGGTGGACTGAAATATCTTCATTACATTCCAGTGCAAATTACAATATCAGGATAATATAACAAAGCAATGTAATGACCTGAAGATTCACACCGAGCACTGACTAGGGGTTACCTTCTTCCCTCAGGGTGGCGCAGTTGGGGGTCACATCCTGAGTTATCTGCTGGAGAAGTCCCGTGTGGTCCACCAGAACCACGGAGAGAGAAACTTCCATATCTTCTACCAGCTGGTGGAGGGAGGAGAGGAAGATCTGCTCCGCTGGCTCGGCCTGGAGAGAAACTGCCAGCACTACAGTTACCTGGTGCAGGTCAGTGGAAAACAAACAAACACTTATTTAATCTAGTGCAACAAAAACCTCTTGCCTCAGACTTCTTATACTTACTTTGTCTCCTCCAGGGTGATTGTGCCAAAGTTAGCTCTATCAATGATAAAAGTGACTGGAGGATGGTGCGGAAAGCCCTCTCCGTCATAGAGTTCAGCGAGAGTGATATTGAGGTGAGGTGGTACAGTAAATCTGGACAACACTTTATTTAAATGCGTGATACATTTTGCTGGTTATTTATCTTATTTTATTCTCTGGGTGTAAATGCAGCACCTGTTTGGAATAATCGCTAGTGTGCTCCATCTGGGAAATATCAAGTTTGAATCAGATGCTCGAGGATATGCCACTCTCAACAACAACCAGGAGATGCACTGGGTGTCAAAGGTGAGCCCCAGACAACCTGCAGATAGTTAAAACCTGTATCTATCTTCAAGCAGCTTTCTGAGAGTGTCCAGAGTTGTGGTGCTACATGTTTTTTGTTTTTTTTGCTTTTCTGTGCAGTTGTTGGGGATTCCTGCTCAGGTGCTACAACAGGGCTTAACCCACAGGAAGATTGAAGCCAAAACAGAGGAGGTGACTTGACTTCTTTTAGTTCATTTTAGGGATGCACCAATCTGACTTTATTAGTCCTGATACCTGGGCTTCGGGGTATCGGCCGATACGGAGTATCGTTCCAGTGTTTAATTCATAAGCTGTATGCCTCACTGTGTGGAAGTGACTGGGATCATTCTTTTATGTGTAAGGCAACATCAGGCTAAACATTGCTTTCCTAACTTTGTAAAGCAAAATGTCACAAATAAATACATAAATATATATTTTCGGAATTGTTATTTATTATTAAAATAATAAATCATGCACCAGCAATGTGGAAAAAAATCTTCAAATTTGGTTAAAACTTACACAGGAATTAAAAGTATATAGTATATAAACATTGAAGTGAATTGAATAGATCGGCCTTGTTGTCAACGATATCCGATGCAGCTATTTGAGTCTGTATCGACCTGATATCCGATATCGGTGCATCCCTATTTAATTTATAGTACAAAACATGTTTAAGTTGTTTGTAGTGTTTCATTTTAATCATCTACATTATTCTGATGTTAAAGGTGTTCAGTCCCTTCTCCGTGGACCATGCATTATACGCCAGGGACGCCCTTGCCAAAGCCATCTATGGCCGCACTTTCAACTGGCTGGTCAACAAGATCAATGAATCTTTAGTTAACAAGGTGAGGAAACCTACTCTCTTTCTAATCTTGCCTAACCAAACCTGTCTCATAAAGATCACGGAAATGAGGAGAAAATTGGGGTAACGACATTTTAGCCAGCCTGAGGCAGCCATTTGATTGGTTGTGTGTCTGAAAAACACCCAATTCCAGAAACAGCACATCTGGAAAAATTTTCTTTGGGCTGATTTTTCCCCCCTACAATGTAATTTTATTGGTTTAAAGTAACACCAACATATGAGGTTGCATTTCTCCTAGCTTCACAATACCATCAACAGCAGATTTTCCATGTGCAGAAATTATATCTGTGTAAATCATCTGCAGGATTCCTCCAGGAAAACAATAATCGGTCTGTTGGACATCTACGGTTTCGAGGTTTTCAACGTGAACAGGTGAGATCATGCACATATGAGCTGATGCAGTGTGAAATGAAGAATCCGATACTGACGGCGCCTATGATTTATTTTAGCTTTGAGCAGTTTTGCATCAACTACTGCAACGAGAAGCTGCAGCAGCTTTTCATCCAGCTGACCCTCAAGTCAGAGCAGGAGGAGTACGAGATGGAAGGGATTGAAGTAATAACGCTATTAATCCTTATGTTAATTTGACATTTGTGGCTCACGGTGCAAAAAATAAACTCACATACAATAAAAACTGCTTCTCAACCACTAACGCTTTTCTCGTTTGTTTATGCACACCAGTGGGAATCAGTGCCATTTTTCAACAACAAGATAATCTGTGATCTTGTGGAGGAGAAGCACAGAGGAATCATCTCTTTATTGGTAAAGATCTGATTAAGTTATGGTCCTACGCTTGCCCACAAAACTAAAACATGGCTGAATTATTGATGCTTGACCTCTCATATATAGGACGAAGAATGTTTACGTCCTGGAGAGGCCACAGATCTCACCTTCCTGGAGAAGATGGAGGAAAAGATTGGTGGTCACCCTCATTTTGTCACGTGAGCTCTACACTATCGCTTTACAGAAAGTGCACGTTGTCTACACATGGTCAGACCAGCACATCCTAATAACCTACACTAACTTTCCCCTTCCTGCAGACATAAAATTGCAGACCAAAAGACGAGGAAAACACTGGACAGAGGAGACTTCCGCCTCTTGCACTACGCTGGCGAGGTTACATACTGCGTTGTTGGTAAGAGATGAAATACCTCTGTATGTTAAATAATGTGTCTCTCTATTACAGCACCATTAACTGAGCCTATGCAACATCGGCCTTTTGCTAAAATGTAGTGCAACATTAGCACAAGTAGATATGAGTCATCAAGTCAGCTAACAACTGCTCTCACCTTTTATCTGCCATTACATACGTCACATTCTTAGTTCTCAATATATGCATACAAATACATCACTTTCAAATAGTATTGTAGTCAGTGTTAACTAATTTTGACAACAAAATGCCTTCAATTTCTTATATTCTATAAAATATAATATTAACCCTAAACATGAGCCTTCTCATGATACAATTAGTTGTGAAAACACAACATTGCTAACCAAACAAATATTTTTAACAAAAGAACTAAAGAAATAACGCAGGAGCCCACATACATGGATAAACGACGGAACCCCATGAGAAACCACCTGCATGCTCTAGCTAGTAGCTTGAGATCAGTAAACTAGCATGTTAGTGGTGCTGTAAGGACAAGTTAAACTGCTATACTAGGTCTGTGATTCATAGAAAGGAAGATTTGCATCACTGTTTATTATTGTTATCATGTTTTAAATCACTATTGATTGACAGAAGCACTGCTATAGACTCGCCTCTCCTCAGCCTCTCTGGCAAACTGGAGGTGACATTGCTGACAGGGTCAAAGGTCACACAACGAAAATAAAATTGACAAAATAAAAGCTCCCTAAAATATATATATATATATATATATATATAGAGAGAGAGAGACACATACTGTATATACATGAAAACAAAATGTCCATAGTTAAAATAGGTATTTTTGGTGAAATGTATATATTTTACTATATCTCATTTTATTGCTTATGAATTCAACTTTTAATTTGTAAGAGGAAGTATGTGTTAAAAATACTATATTACTTGCTATTTTACAGTTTCTCATTGTTCTTTATACTTTCAGGATTCTTGGACAAAAACAATGACCTCCTGTATCGAAATGGGAAAGAGGTAATTTCATTTAATTTCTTTAGTATGAAACCAGGTGATAAGCAAATGTATTTGATTCATTGTATTACACAAATACAATATGTGCTCTGAAGCTACCGTATGCGGGGATGTAGCACTCGAGTCCGCTTTTTTTAAGTCTTGCACTCGTCTTGGGCTCGTGCCTTGTTGGATTTGGACTTGATTTGGACTCGATTAAATTGGACTTGATTAAAGCCCTGACTGTATCACTTCTGATTTCCTCCACTGCTACCAAAAAGCACCAAAATGGAACTGAATATAACATTTAAGGAGCATAACTATTACATTACATTATGATTTAAGGTATACTGTATGTCTCACATGTGTTTTTCCTCTCCTTAAGGTCATGCGACAGTCCAAGAATGCAATTATCAAACACTGTTTTCCTTCTACTGAACCGGACAGCAAGAGGAGACCTGAAACTGTAAGAAACAATTCAGATGATGATTTAATTTGACAATTTACTCAACTACTATAAACAAACCATTGACACTTGTATACCTGCCATTTTCCTGACTCCCCAGGTGGTGACTCAGTTTAAGAGCAGCTTGGTGGGCTTGACGGAGATTTTAATGTCTAAAGAGCCCTGGTATGTCCGCTGCATCAAACCCAATGAAGCCAAGCAGCCAGGTGAGTCCCCGAAAACCCTCCACTTCTGAAAAGACCTTAGAGCCCTAGCCAAGCTTATACTGTTTACTGTATGTTTACTGTATGTTCAATGGGCAGTCAGCCAGCGCATGAAGTTAGACCAGACAAGTTTTGACCCCTGAACTCTTTAGATGACTTTTGGCGTCCCCTGCAGGACGCTTTGATGACGTGTTAGTGAGACATCAGGTTAAGTACCTGGGGCTGATGGAGCACCTGAGGGTCAGGCGCGCTGGGTTTGCTTACCGACGCAAATACGAGATCTTTCTCCAGAGGTAGCTGAGCACACTTTCACTCTTGTTTGCATCCAAAAATGCACATAAAGTTTCTCTTTTTTCTTGCAGAAGACATTTGGCATGTTTTCATTTTAGCTGTGTGTGACTCTTCTGCTGTGCTATATAGGTATAAGGCTCTGTGTCCCGAAACCTGGCCCAACTGGAAAGGTACGGCAGCAGAAGGTGTGCACTGCCTGATCAAACACCTGGGCTACAAATCAGATGAGTACAAGATGGGCAGGTAGGCAGACATTAATGTGTGGGTGCCATATAGGCTATAGTCTATGAAGAGATACAGGAACTTCTCACTGTTTGTCTCTTTCCCTAAAGGACAAAAATTTTCATCCGGCACCCTAGAACTCTGTTCGCAACAGAAGACGCCTTTCAGGTCTGCAAACATAAGCTAGGTGAGTTGTTGTTTCTGTACATTTACTTGTAAAGCTACTGACCGTCATAACACTACTGAGGGTGAAACTGGAACTGTCATTGTTGCAGCAACAAGGATTCAGGCCAAGTACAAAGGCTACAGAGTGAAAGGAGACTACATGAAACAGAGAGAGGCTGGTGAGTGTTAAAATGCCCACGGATGTATTTATAAGCACAAACTAAAAGATTTTCCTTCACTGAATGTCTGTGAATTGCCCACATGACATTTTATTACCTTGTCTTATCTAAATAGCCACTAAGATTGAGACCTGCTGGAGAGGTCTGCTGGCCAGAAAAGAGCGTGATAAGAGAGCGTGGGCTGTCAAGGTCATCCAGAAGTAAGTTCACACAATGACATCTATTTGAAGGTTTAATGAGATGAGATGGCCACACGGTCTAATATGTCATTTGTTCTAGGTTCATTAAAGGTTTCATCACTAGAAATCAGCCGGCCTGCGTCGACAACAGCGAGTACCTGGCGTACGTGAGGCAGAACTACCTCACGCGGCTGAAGGACAACCTTCCCAAAACAGTTGTGGAAAAAGACTCTTGGCTCACCCCTCCGCCTATAATGCAAGAGGTGGGTGATGTGTTTTTTTTACGCCAACTGTGTCTAGGTGTAAGGCTGCATGGATGAGGGCACAGGTTGGTGATTTGGGTGGTGTCAAAGGTGTCAAACTGTATTTTTTTTCTAGGTTGCCCAGCTGTTGAAGAAACTCTACATTCGCCTAATGGTTCGGAAGTACGTTCGAGGAATCACTCCACAGAGGAAAGCACAGGTACAATCGAACCTCCGTCACAGTTTTAAAACACATTTGTGTAGGAAACCACAATACATGCACTCACAACGCATCCACTCTACATTTAAACTAAAAATAAGAAAAAAATGTTTGTGGGCAACACTTGAGTCCGAGACAAATTCACTTCAGGAAATAACTTATCTTAACTTACTTTCATTCTGTTCCCAGCTTCTGTTGAAAGTACAGACAAGCTCCATGTTCAAAGGCAAAAAAGAAAACTACCCTTTCAGTGTGTGCAGACCGTTCGTGGACACCAGGATTGGTAAGACTGCCGAGTTATTTTCTTTTCATTGAACAAGAATATACAATTTAAGGGCCGCAACTAACGATTATTTTCATCGGCGATTAATCTGTTAAATTATTTTATCAATTAATCAATTAGTTGTTTGATCTATAAAATGCCAGAAAATGGTGAAAACTGACGATCAGTGTTTCCCAAAGGCCAAGATCGCTGCAGCTCTATTATTACTTTTAAGTACAGAATACGTACAACATGATAAATCAGAATAGTTATAATAGCCTGTGGTGACTGCAGATGCCAGCAGTACTGTACATTAGACGTATGCATGCTCTATTTATTTTCTTTGAGTCTTTCCAGATTGTAAAAAATAGCAACAGTATATTTTAATTTAGAAATGAAATAAAATCTGATAATACATGCCGAGATACTTTGTGAGCCTGGGAGTTAATGGACTATTTTGCACATTGATAAGCAAGTTATGATGGAATTACTGAGACAGTATCGTATTATTGTACTCGATCTGTGTGTGAAATCCTCTCTCATGTATCCTCTTATTTTATTAAGTTGCAGAAGACATAAGCATCAAAGTGCTCCAGATGATTCGACATGAGCACATCAAGGTGAACTAACATTGGATTTTTATTTTGCATCTTTGTCCTTCTTTTATCCACTCTTACCTTGTACGTGTGTCCCTCCTACAGTACAGCGTGCCGGTGGTGAAGTATGACAGGAACGGGTTCAGGCCTCGTCTCCGGCAGCTCATCTTAAGCCAGGAAGCCGCCTACCTGGTTGAGGAGGCCAAGATCAAGCAGCGGATCGATTACATCTCTCTGAAAGGTAACGAATGAGACAAAACAAGCATCATTATCTGAGGAGAGAGCTACAGGGAGAGAGTAACAGCGAGCTGTTACATACATGTTTATCTTTTTATAGGTGTGTCGGTCAGCAACCTGAGTGACAACTTCCTGATTCTTCATGTTACATGTGATGACATCAAGAAAAAGGTAGACCTATCAACAGACGGTGTCTATAGATATCTAAAACAATGTTTTAATTGTCTCTTTAAATGTGAAAACTACCCATGTCTAACTTACTTTAAAAACAGATAACGCAATCTGTAAGTCTTGTTTATAATATGCACGTATCGTTGTTCAATTGCTCGAGCCTGTAAAGGCAATAAAGTCAATCCTCAGACTCAAAACCACTCATTTAAATTGTCTTTCAATGTATTGTTCAGAAGAAGTTTAGAGACAATATGAAGAACAAGACCAGATCAGAAACATTACTTTATGAATCTGTGCATTCAAGGTTTAGGGATTATAAAAATCACCACGCCTTCTTCCGAAATCACATACTATGCACTGCTTACCAAATTGTGTACTATCAATTGACATACTTCCTAGAGAGCCTCCTTGCCAGTTGAAGAAGTGTAACCATGGTAACCCGTGCCCACCTCATGTGACCAAAACGACGGTTTGTGAGAATCAAAGTCTGAATTAATTTAAAATATATATTACGCCCAGCAAAATGAAATATTACACTTAAATTGAAGCGTTATCAGTGTTACAGAGCGGTCTGTCAATGTCTGACATGAACATTGTCGTCTCTAATAATCTCATAATATTTCACCGGAAATAGTATGCAATTCACGTATTATTGGTTTCCTACTAAGGTTTCAGACATACTAAAATATCTCACATACCGTTTTAGCATACCAAATAGCATGCTAGTGTGGAATTTCGGGCGGAACCCACTAGTTGAAGGACTGATTCCATTTGTTCTTTTAGGGGGATCTGGTTCTGCAGTGTGACTACCTGTTCGAGGCCCTGACTAAGCTGAGTCTCATTGCCAACAAGCAGAACTCCATTAAAGTGGTTCAGGGCAGGTATAGTAATACAGTAATATTAATCTGAAAGCTAGAAATCTAAATGGTAAAAAAACAAAACAATGGATGAGCCTAATCCAATGTGAAATTGTTACAGTGTGCGATTTGACATCCAGCCTGGCAGAGAGGGGTTTGTTGACTTCAAGAGTGGTCAGGAGTCCATGGTCTACAGGGCAAAGAATGGCCATTTGATGGTGGTGAGCGTGGACTTCATCATGTTAAGACATTGTGACTATTTGTATAAACAATAAAACAAACTCTTTACTTCCTTCTTTAGGAATCTACGAGAACCAAATCCAGATGATGAGTCCAGTGATTTGGGGTGCTGCAAATTTTAGTAACAGCCGTGTTTGTTCTGTAATCCTGCTCCATGGTTGTTGCCAATTGTGTGTCATTTCAGCTGTTTTTTTATTTTTTGCATCTTTATGACAATGTTATCCAATTATGTTAAATGCAAATATTACACTGCCAATATCCTAGTTGTAAAGCAGACAACAAACTAACAGTAGCCAGAACATCATTGGGTCTGCTTGTTCCTACAGTCTGGACTGAAGTTTAATTCATCTCTAAGTGAAGAAACTGATCCCGGGTCAGATTCATGGAAATCAACCCATCATTAATGAATAGAAGCACTTGTAATCTTTTTTTTTTGTATTAAATGTATTCTGTCTAGATGATAACAGTAGCGAAAATATCACGTATGTGTGCAGCCATGAATGTTTATAATACCTCACCCATGTTGTACTGTTACATTAAAACATGTTAAATCACAATGCACTGCATGTAAAAAGCACATGCATTTTTTTTGTGAGTAAATTACTTTAGTACAGAGCAAAAATACACCAAATGCATGCTTGACAATCTATACACAAGTATAAGTAACTGAGATGATTCCTGAGGTAGCAGCTCTCCCTACTGGCCTACTGCTGGCCTTACATGTCCCCTCCTCAGGGATTGTTCTCATGTTGGGTAATAAAACCTCTGAGGGAAATCAACACACTTTTTGAGATGAAGTCAGGTAAAGAATTATATCTACCCTCAACTTTAAGGTGATGCTGAATGGGTGGCCAGGAAACAAATGAGGACGTGGGGCATAAAAGTGTAACTTGTTGTCTTCTGAATTATTACATTTTGTCTCAGTGAAGGCAGCATTGGATTGTGCAGTATAATTTAATCTGCAGCACACTCTGCTGGACAACACAAAGACCAACATGAAAAGAAAATGACAGAAGTCTTACAGCTCTGCCAGTAAACTGTTCAGAAAAAAATTCTCAAATCCTCATATTCCAAAAAAAAGTAAAGCTTTCATTAGTCTGTATATGTTGTCAGAATTTGATCATGTTGGCATACTAACGTTCAGGCTGAAAATTGGACCCTCATGACTCATATGCGATCTTTGTATTCTTTATTCTATGAATCAGTTTCAGCAAACATTAGCTTTTTTAGAATAACAAGGAAAATGCTGATGCAGGATAAAAAAAGAGATAAAAAATAGATAAATAAAAAAATAAATAAAGATTGCATCTAAATTATGAGTGTTCTTCTCCTCTCATGTAAAAAAAAACAAACAACAACTTCAGTTCGACATGCTCAAAGTTAGCATTTTAACATACTAATGTACATTCTTGCCTTGAAAGAAAGCCAATTTTGGACTGAAGGCCCTGCTGTGATACATAATATTAATAAATAATTAAATACACAGTATGTCACGTACTGTATTTCACATCATTGTACTATTGAATAGGACTGCTATTATATAATATTCTCTTCACATGACAGCATGTTTTATTTAGCTATTATCCCCATAACTGTTTCTTGATTAGTTGTATCTTTATCTAAATATGATAATAAGTAAGAGCCAAAGTGAGTTACTGCGGGTCCAACATACAATCTGAAAAAGTGAGAGATGGTCAAAGGTAGTCGCGTGAGGTTATACAGTCAGAATTGCTACCATAATTACCTCTGGTTGATGATTAAACCAGATGTTTGTAAATGCCTGTGATGAAAAGGGCCAAGGTTTAGAAAATTGCTGAGTGTATATATAGCTGGGACTAAATCGTAGAAGCAGCCTAGAGAACAGCAGAAACTTCAGTCATGACGGAAAGATTCACAGCAGTAGTATTTGTCCTTCTGGTTTCATGTATCTGCATGACATTAGGTAAGTAGTACCCACTCAAACTAAATTGTAATATATATTGAATTTCGTCTCTGACAGTTGGAAGAAATACTATAACCATAAATTGCTTTTAGATTCATAAATTTCAAAATGAAACCTGTGGCACACTCTAGACTCTGTACTTAAGCCCTATTCCTCTTTATTTTGTACAGGACGGACATGTGAAGGACTGTGTGGGGGAAATTCTGGGTCATGTTCATGCCACTCGACATGCACGTCTCTGAAGACCTGCTGCACAGACTATAAAGAGTACTGTGTGGAAATCTTTCCATATTCCGGGATCATCTTGGGCGGGACAGATTTTATTGTCCCTGACGTGAGTTTCAGTAACAGTTCAGAGATTGTATGCAGGTAAGACTTTCTTTTACACCTCGATGTTTACAAATTCCTTTCGATTATGGTTAAGATAAATTATAATATTATACAGCACAGTATAGAAACACGCTGATTATTCTTTTATAATGGCAGGTTCAAGGACAATATCGATACTGTAGGGTATGTGGATGAAAACAGTAGAGGCCATTGTATCTCCCCACTATTGTATGAAACAGGATGGGTTCCCTTGCGCATCTCCTCTGATAATGGCACTACATTCAATAGAGATGGAACCTGGCTCTCAGGTACAGTAACTGTCTATATATTCTTGAGAGGATGACCTCAAAACTCTTCCATACAACGCATTCTTTACAATTTAGTGTCAAACTGACCTTGATATATGATTTATTTGATTCAAATGTGTTGCTACAGTACATACTGGCAAGTTAGATGCCCACTTTAAGGCGACTCTGGTCAACTCGACAAAATGGCAGTACTATGGTACACCGGGAGTTGGAGGCAATCTTGAGATGACATGGAATACCTCTTTGGTCAGAGCAGAGAGGGTCAATATAGAGCTCTGGGGATACAGGGAGACAGGTGAGTACGCCTATGTATACACTGCGTTTACACTTTGTAGATCACATGACTATTAATTGGGTAAAAACGCTGAATTCTGTAAAATGTTTCTCTGTAGGAAAACCCTATACATCCGACTGGCAGGGTGAGTGGGAGTACCTGTACTCACTTGCAAAGGATCAGCTCAACAATGGTTCCTTTAGCTTTTTGCCCAAACCAGCAGAGAACGGCTTTGCAAGTTGGGAGCTTGGCTCTCTACGTATCAGCCTCAGTACCAACCCTGATGGCATGTGGTATGTACGAACACTTCCTATAACACAGATCAGTGGTTCCCATCCTATTGTCCTTGAAACCTCCCCTACATGTATCTAAGAAAAGCTGAACGTCATCACCCTAAAAAAAAAGACAAATCCTCAAACAAAATAATCAATTTGAATAAAGTGATGCAACTTTCTTTAATGAATAGAACTCGTCAGTTTCATCCACATAAATAAAGTGATGACGTCTTGATGGATTCAAAGAAAGGAGGTTAAACGTGCTTCAATCGTTTCACAAGGAATAGTAAGCCTGTCCGGTGCTCACAAAACAGGGCATTTTGTAACAGGAGAGACTTCAGAGAGCAGGTCCAAAGCACACTGAAGCACACGGATTTAAGGTAATCAACTTTATTAGAAGACGTTTAGAAAACGTTTCAACGCCAACTGCGTCTTCATCAAAGTCAAAAATTACAAAAAAAAAAAAAAAAAAAACTCAGATGAAGACGCAGTTGGCGTCGAAACGTTAGTCTTCTAATAAGACTTGATTGCCTGAAGTCTTTCCTGTCTTGATGGATTCGCTCAGTGAATGCAACTGAAAATACATAGTATGAGCTTTTTTTTGGTAACGACTTCATTCACTATAATAGTGTTAGAGCCAAAAATAGACTTTTTGTTATTGTGGTTAAATAAATGTAAGTTATGGTGTTGCTATAGATTGCTGCTAAACCGTCCCATGAATACAGGTGTGGGCCTCCCTTTGTGTGCGTCAAGTGGGAGAGTAAATAGGTTTTTGACCCCAGTGAAAATGTTGTCTTTGAAAGGCTAAACGCCAACAAATATGGATCGAAGCAAAATATTATGTTAGATTTTGCAATCAAGCAGCAAAAAATATACCTTTTTAAATAGTTTCAAATACAGACTTTTGTATAAATTATCCAGTAAGTGTTTTTTTTAATGATTTTAGTTATACATGAGCAAATCTAATTTTGACAACCTCATAGCAGGCAAATTCTGGTGCACACTAAGAGGGGGCCCAGACCCCCAGGTTGGGAACCACTGATATAGATGACTGTCATAAAAAAATAGTATTTGAGTTGTCAGCTGTACAATACTTGTCATGTGTTTCATTTAGGAATGTACAAGCCGTATGGACTGAGGATCACGCTCTGGCCTGGCATCTGGAGGAGAAGTTCAGGCGGAACTCAACAGCTTGGGCCCTGGAGAAATGTGTAGCATGGGACCAGCTGGAAAATCAGCTGCCCAACTTCCTCAGTGAGATCATAGACTGTCCCTGCACTCTGGCTCAAGCGAGAGCAGACACTGGGAGGTTTCATGTAAGTGTGAAGAATAGTGGCAAGTTTAGATTTGGCTGTCTATCTATCTATCTATCTCTATATCTATCTTGGACACATAGGCATAAGCAGACAATCAGTACGTCATTGAAAGATAAATCATAAAAAACACATGCAAACTTATACATCTCAGATTACCTGAATGACGTCATCACAGTACAGGAATTTCCCTTTATGTGCTGGGATCTAGCTAGATAAAAGTATGTCGTTACTCAATGTATTTATGGTGATTGTCGTTGGCCGTACCCTTTCACTAATGCTCACTGCTTATCAGTTAAAAGTCAAGGGGAGGTCTCCCCTAACTGTTGCATTTACAAGCATTCTCTGCAAGCTGAACACGTTTCAGCATCGATCTTATGCCTTTTATCTTATTTACAGTTAGGGTTAGGCAAAGCCATTAGTCTTCCAATGGCAGGTGAGTGACATATAGAGTGTTGAAACTACATGTGTGCAGTTAGTGACGGAGTGTATTGATGAGGACTATTCTGAACTGCAGTATATACATGAACACAGTGAAATGCACATTTTGTCTCTCTGTCGCTGTGTCTCTCTCTCCTCAGACTGACTATGGCTGTGATATAGAGAAGGGGAGCGTGTGCACCTACCACCCTGGGAGTGTTCACTGTGTGAGGGCTATACAAGCCAGGTGAGTCCTTCACTCACAACTGTATACTTGTCCTCACGGTCGGGTGTCAAGATTATATTCTAAGTAGCACAAATGCATTTACATCATTAGCAATGCATCCTATATAGGGCGTTTGCCATTTTGTAGTGCTGTCCGAATGTTTAGTGAGAATTATTATACCCTATGTAGTGGACTCAAAGTGCCCCACAATGTCCACTATAAAAGTAGTGGACAACGATGGTCACGAACCGAACACTATATACCTTCATGCATTGCGCTGATTGAAAAATGGCAGATGGACGAGACAAAATCCACGAGTTGTGGCGCAAAAATAATGTATTTAATATGAGCAGAGCAGCGCATCACTACACAAACGGCCACAAAGTACTTTGTATTTATCAATTTGGGAAAATACGCTTATTGAAACATTCACAATTAATTCTTACCTTTCACAATAAAAGCCCTAGTCTCATACACTGCATCACTGCTTACCAAGGGGAATTTAAATTAAGTCAGAGCAGTTCGCTAAGAGACAACTCAATAAAATAGTTTACATACAGTATGGATCCCAGCAGACGTTGATCTGGCTTGTTTTAATTGTGCGACAGCAATGACGTAATAAAAGGCGCAGAGAACATGACCTGAGTAGTGTCCAAAAGTGTCTTATTTTGCAGATGAGCTCACTATATAGTCCTCTACATAGAACTCCCTGGATAGTGAGTAGGGAGAAGTGAATGACTGAATGATTTTGGACACAGCCCCAGTATTTACATGTATATAATTTGCATGGTAAACTCTCTAATTTTGCGACGAAATTGCAACAGAATTGCGTTGCTATGAAACAGCTTGGGTCCATGTGTACTTCCTATCAGCTGATGACATTCACATACACTGCAACCAAGAATAAACTGGGACACATTTCGAATTTTTACGTTTAAATCTGTGTAAAGGGTCTAAATATTGTATATTTGTGACATCACAAATGGACAGAAATCCTCACAGCTTGTTTCAAATGCAGAGTTTCTGAATACGGGGTGTGTCTATTTCCCTGTGGATTGAGCGTTTCGATACTTTCACAGTATTTATATAAGACTTAAGCCGGCTTTATAATAAGAAAATATGAAAATCTCACTTTTTTATAATATGGGACCTTTAAGATGGTAAAAATGGTAAGCATTACTTAACATCAGCAAGTTAGCATTGTCATTGTGTGCTCAAGTTAGCATTTAGCTCAAAGCCCCACTGTGCCTATAGAGCCTATAGTGTAGCTGTAGACTCTTGTTTAAGGTTTTGGTTGCAGTAGAATTCATTATTTTAATTGACAATGTTTTTGGAAATGTATCAACAGTCCTAGATATGGAGCGGGACAACAGTGCTGCTATGACAGCACGGGCGCTCAGATGCTGACAGCAGACTCGAGTGGGGGAAGCACTCCAGACCGAGCACACGACTGGGGCTCACCCCCATTCAATAATCCCCCTCGCGTTCCTGGGGAGTCCCACTGGGTCTATGACGTCCTCAGCTTCTACTACTGCTGCCTGTGGTCTGACAACTGCCACGTCTACTTCAAACACCGGCCCTCCAGTGACTGCAGGCGTTACCAGTCACCCAGCTCAGGTGAGTGAATCGTTATTACGATTTATGTGTTTTTATGTGATTATTGTTAAATATGAAATCTTAATGTTTTTGTGTGTAATGACAGCTGTGGTGTTTGGAGATCCCCACTTCATAACATTTGATGGTGTCCGCTACTCCTTCAATGGCCTCGGGGAGTACACTTTGGTGACCTCGTCAAGGAAACGCCTGACAATCCAAGGCAGAACAGAGCCTGTGAATGGTGAGTTTTTAAAAGTTTCGGTCTATCTCAACAACGATCAATAAATGCTACCACTAAATAATGATAACAAACATTTGAATAAAATGCACATAAACCATTCATTGATCTGTTTCTCTCACCAGAAACGATAAAAGCCACAACGTTGACGGCCGTAGCCATGAAAGAAAAAGCATCTGATGTTGTTGAGGTGCGGCTGGTCGCCGGTCACAATGGCCTTGAAGTACTGCAGAACCAGAAAACCCTCTCCTTTTCTGAGCAGAGATGGATGGACCTGCGTGGTGAGACCCTGATTCTCCTTTCTGCTTATGATGGGAGTCAATGATTTTACTAACCCTGATCATGGACGGATTGGGCCCCTGGGCATAGCAATGTAAAGGGCTCCCACCCCTCCTACATAAGAACAAAAGCCACAGATTCAAAGAAACATATTTTTGGTCATTTTGCATCTCTTTGTAGACGTTTTGCTTATCTTTGTTGTCATATCCTGTCTCTTTTTAGTTGTTTTGTGTTTTGTTTTGGTTGTTTTGTGTCTCTTTTTGGTCGCTTTGCATTTCTTTGTTGTCGTATCCTGTCTCCTTTTGGTGGTTTTATGTCTCTTTTTGACTTCCCAAAAAGAAATGTTAGCAGTACCTTCGAACAGAGCCTCTGGCCCAGTGCCCCCCCTAACCTGTTGGGCCTGTGCCCAGTAGGCCCATTGAGTAATACGTCCATGCCCCTGATGAAATCTTGAATAAAATGTATTCCCTTTGTTCATTTTATTTGACAGTAAGTAGAAATGTGGACACAGTCCTCACATTTGTGACACTGTGATAAAAACAAAGAATAACCTCGACCTTGACCAGCTACAACAGTAAAATGCTGCTTACACATGCATGTGAAATGACAAACTGTTCCAAATTTGGCAGAAAGTTGTCTCACTATGACTCACATAGTAAGAAGCTGATTGAGAGGAAATATGCTTTCAGGGTCTTCAAAGTGAGGTCTTGATATCATCTTGTTAAATCTACAACAACTGCCTTTATTCTGACCAAATCTCCCTTCTAGGTGTGTTTGTGTTTTCTCCTGCCTCTACAAATGTGACCGTGATGTTCCCGAGTGGAGCCGGGGTGGAAGTGCGACTGAGAGAGGGAACCATGACGACCACCGTGCTCCTGCCAGAGGACTTCAAAGACGCCACTCTCGGACTGCTGGGAAAGATGAACGGTTACGCCAGTGACGACCTCGCTCTCAGCAACGGTGAACTTGTGCGGGACCCCAACAATCCAGAGGAGGTGTTCAGCTTCGGGGCAAGCTGTAAGAAATGATTCACAATGCAGATTAGGTGCTGTTGTTCCAAATTCACGTGGTGTTTATGTCCTATTGTGAACCTACTTTTATGTATGAGCTTTGTGAGCTATATACCCAACAAAACCTCATGAAATGTAGTTAAATAGGCGTGGAATTTGATGTGAATTAAGAGTATGTTCTTTCAGCAATACTCGAGAGAGATGAGATGTCACCCACATAATGAGAAACAACACATACATAATGTAAATATGTGAATTGGTAGAGTAGGTAATGATTAGTTCGATCGATAAGTAAAACAAATTTAGTTAAGGCTAACATTAGGCAACTACGAGAGTAAGCTCAGGACTTTGGCCAGGTTGTTTGTGTTCCTGTCTCACAGTATAGATTATTTAGGATATTAGTCAGGAAGAATTAAACACAGGTCACCAAAGTTTAAGGTCTTTTCGCCACTCCATTTCTTGTCACACTGTTTCCAGTTTGGGGTCATGTCCCCTTCAAGTTACCCTTTCATAGTGGGAATACATACTTCTCTTTTTGTCTTTTCATGCATAGATCAGGCATTTGCATTCTAGGAAATCACTCATTTTATGGAACATCAGCAGATAATGTTGCAAAGGTTCCACTTAAATTTCAGTACTTTTAATGCTGTGTATCTTTCTTTTTGTCTTACAGGGGCCGTCAACAACGAGTCTGCCTTGTTCACATATGATTCAGAATATCTTCTGGACGCATATAACTACGCTCCCAGACATGACGTTAGTTTTATTCCAGTGTTTTCTGTCCCTGAGAATCCAGATGATCCATTAGCCAATCAGGCTTCTGAGTTATGCTCTGGAGAGGGCGCTCAGTTCTGTAGGTATGACAAGAAGACTTTTATCTACTTTTTATCTACTTTTATTCATTATAATAATAATGAACGTTGGCCATCTCAGTAAGAATGAACTCAATTCTCTTAAAGGGGCACTCTGCCAATATTACACATGAAGTTCAGTTTACTCGTCATAACGCCAAATTCACAACAGACAACTAAGTGCGGCTCGTCGCAATAATTACAGTTTTCTGCGGCTGAGAGGCATATTCATGTGTTTCAGGCCGGAAGAAATTCTTTGTAGCATAGGTCAACATGTCACAGGAGTTACATGATCTGTTTACTGATTGGCTGTAGGCATTCTCTTGCTGCATTTCGCCACTAAAAGTTAAACTTTTCCCAACTTTTGTTTGGCCGCACTTCGCCGCAGAATCAAACGGCCGCAGCTTTTCATAGACATTGCATGGCAGCTCGCTGCAGGCCACACTTCGCCACTGCTCTCGTGTGAATTCGCCGTAAAACTGTGTCTTTTGTGGCTCAGAAGGGAGCTTTCTAAAGTCTTACGAAATAACCCTGATGATGTCACAGTGATGTCATTAGGTTATCTCGGCTGAGGCTTGTGTAGAGTACGAAAAGCCTTCATTGCAAACTAGAGTTATGGGTTTGAAAAACATGGGCATTGACCAGGCAAGGAGATCCCACAAAAGACCAGTTGCATTATGGGAAATGTAGGACGAGGTGCTTTCAGCGTTTGACCCATAGAAATAGAATGGACATTCCCAAATCAGCGTAGCAGGATGGTCAGAGCGACGTCAATTTTTATGTGTATCGTTGCCATAGCGGCTGACTTCTGCATAAACTAAGCCGTCTTCACGGACTCACTGAGGTGAAGTTTTGCAGTAACGATGACAAGCTGGTTAGCTCTTGGGCTGGTTCCGCCAGGCTTTGGTGCTGCACTGATAACAGAAAATGAGTCGAACTGTCTCCGGAAGCTGCGTCCGTTCTCTTCCTGGCAAACTGTGACCACACACTTTACAGCGCCACTAACGTGGGTTCTGTTGTCACCATAACAATTAACAACTATCGCCATTTTCTTTTGTACTAGTGAAATAACACAGCAAACTGTTCAATGACCCTCCTACTCCTATTTTTTTCTATGGTTTGACCCGTAAAGGGGTTAAAAGTAACGACATCCTGACTTCTGATAATTCAATTTTCAACTTTATGTAAATGCAAGCCATTTCTATTGCAGCAAATTCATTTTCTTAACTACAGCAGCTGGTTTTCTGATCCGTACCTCTGTCCTGTAGGTATGACATCCTGGTAGGTCGTAGTCCAAGAATGGGAAACGCTTCCAAGGAGTCTTTCCAGAGTCACGTTTCTCTTGTGGAGGATCTAAAGCGAGGTGAGAGTATAAAATCATATAATGAAAAAGTGATTATTATGTAAATATACATGGTTTCACTGATAGTTATTATTATACTGTGCAGTGATATCTTGTGGATGGCTTTCACCTCCGGCTAATGGAGAGAAGAATGGGACCAGATATTTGCAAGGAGCTAAGGTGCAGCTTTCCTGCGATGACGGCTACACTCTCAAAGGATCGGCAGAGCGCGTATGCCAGGAGAACGGCCTGTGGTCTGGAGAAGACACGAACTGCGTGGTTCCCAGTATGAATAAATAATGAAATCAGTCCTGTCCAATGATTCTGATCTTCTGATTTGAGCATGCATGTGTGTGTGTGTGTCCTTGTATGCATCATTTGATCCATCCAATCAGCTCTGAAGTGTTGAAATGCACAAAATTGAAATCACTCTCATGACCTTTTTACACAAATATTTCTGTAAGTGAGAATTAAGACCTTTGATTGATAAAAATGCACGCATCAAGAACTTAGCAATGCAACTATGGTCCCTTCCTTCACCATAATATAGGCCTATCTTATACCCATAATTCAGAAAATGTCTGAATAAAAGCAAACACCTTCCTTCTATGGGCCGTGCCCCTTGCTGTGGACCCCATATGAACATTACTTTTTCACAAACATACACAACGACATATTGACCTGGAAAGTGTTAAGTGGTTCCATTCTGACTGGTTTGTAAATCTGGATTGTTATAGCGGCCATTTCAGTCTAATTAGGACCGCATCCTATTACCGACAAGTTTGGCTGTTCGGTCGAAATTAGGCTAAAGAGCTCTGCTGTCGCGCCGAAAGTAATTCACTCACACTTGCCCTGTGGCTGCACGAGGCTTTTTCCTGTCATGATCATGGCCTTCATAGGCTCATCCACTTTTTCCCGTACTACACTTGAGCAGACATTGATGTTTGCCAGTGTGCAGTTCATCCAAGAAACAGCGGGGTGAGTAATGTGGCCATTTATCCCAGTCCTATGAGAAACATACAGCTTCACAGAAGGGCAGAGTTGTAGCGGAAGTAGTCACAGAGCCTAGCTGATGTCTATATGCACACGCACGCTAGACACCGATGCTTTTATGCTTTACGTCACGCACTTTTTGCTTTGCGATGCCGACGTGCTATGTAAAAGCATACACCGGGGTTGGCATTATGACGCCGTTGTTTCGTTAAATGTGAAAAAGCAAAGCCGGCGTAACAGCGGCTAACATTCCTTTACGGCAGTATTGCATAATATCTGTATGAAAGGGGCTTATGTTTACAGTAGTAGCAGCATATAAACCAGTGTAGGCATGCTAAACTCAAAGCTGAGCCCTTGATGGTGCTAGAAGAAAAGTTCAGGGATCATCAGTGTTTACAATTCATCCTCTGGGGACAATGATTGTCTACGCACATTTTTGTGACAGTAGCTGAGAAGAGATTTCATTCAAAACTACAAATGTTACCCTCATGTGTAGCTAGAAGGTCAGAGTATCACCAAAGTCATTAGGATTCATCCTCTGGGAGCCATGAGTGTCTGTACAAGATTGTGTGCCAATCTGTCCAGTAGATCAGTCTGGACTTAAGTGTTGAACCAACTGACTGACCAACAGCCATTGCCATACCTAGAACCACACCTCAAGTGTGACTATAGACATACAGTAGGTAGTTTAAGCTACCTGCATAGCCTGCAAGTATACTGTAGCATAGTCACAAATGGCTGAGGATGAACTTTTGTTCCTCTCTACTGAAACAAATACATGCATTCAAAGGCTATACTAACCATATATTTAAATCAATAAAGTCCTTCATAAGAAATGTTCAGTGTGTTCACCAGCAACACAAAAAAATACTTTCCATTAGAGTGGGAAGTACAACATGTATCCAATGTGTGTCAATAAATTGGACAAGAAAAAAATCGGAATTAAAACACAAACAGAAACACCTTTAGGAAGCAGAGCAATGAAAAATTGTGGTTGATTTGGGAGCTTTGTTTCATGTACTGTACTCTCTCTTCCTGTCTGAATCAATACAGTTAACTATATGGTTAAGGTAAAAAAAAAAGAAAAAATAATCAAACAAACTAATACTAATGTAAATACTTGTCAATTGCCCTGGAGCCTCTGGTTTTTAAAAAAAAAACATCTTTGTCATTTTTCAGGTAACATCGCAGGAATTGTTGCCGGTTCAGTCATTGGAGCGTTAGCACTGATTGTGATTATAACAACAATCGTACTCATGTCCCGGAAACAAAAAAGGTGTGGTACAGTATCTTCAGTTAATGTATCATGACTCTGTAACATAACATTTCTAAAATGCACTAATTATACTTAGAATACTTGATATGGAAAAAGTGTGTCAGAGGCTTCTTATTGTAGCTTCATGCTCCTTCACTGTTTTTATTCTTTTTTTTTCTTTTATTTCAGAAAAGCTGCACGGTCAAAAGAAGCCGTGACAAGTGAGGCCATCTAACCACTTAACTCATCTACTGAAAAAAATTAAAATGAATGCATGCATAAATACATGCTTAGGCTACATAAAATTACACATAACACAAAAGAGATATCTAATTTTGGTCGCAAATCTTGTAAACCACAGCCAGGATCCAGACTAAACTACGTCATTGAGTAAAGGTCACTGCACGGTTAAAGAGTAACTACACAATACATATTTTACACACTGCATCTTCCACGGCAGAAAAGTATTGTTGCACTGTTGAAATTTGAACCTGTATTGCACACTTTTGTCACACCCATAACGGTAAAGCATTCTGTGCTATAAGTCATTAAGTTGGATATTCTAAGTAAAAATGATGATCCTAAATCAATAAGTTACTGTGAGTCTGTTCAATAGGACAATAACACTAGACAATAATTGATTAAACTCTCTTCAAAGGTGAAACATGAATGATGCAACCTGCTACTGTCGACACACTCCATTATTGTTAATGCCATACAGCGTTGGTGTTCATTAAATGAACTCTGCACTGTGTACGTATGCATTTGTACTGTCACCAAATGCTGATGAACATTGTTATACAGTTTACAACTTTCCAATTTGTTGGACAATAAAGTTTTTAAAATACAGTGTATTCTGTAGCTTCAATTCAGACTCAATGTGAATGATGATTTTCTTCTTTTACTGTGCATGCTGCCAAACTACACAGACATGACAACACGTTGTTGTTATGGCGTTTCTGACCAGCCATTGCACTGCAATGTGTGTGTAAATGTTAACAGTTATCTTTTCCCACTATATAAAACATAAAACAAAATACAACTGTTACTCCCGATTTTTACTGCTACGTTATTAGAAAGGCAATACAAGCAGACTTATCAAAATGTACCACCGCAAACACACATAGGCTACAGCAAAAGTTAGCTTTAACGGCTAAATAGACATGGCTAACAAAAACATCAGACTAACTTCTGCGAAATTGGACGTAAAGGGAAAATTTGCCACCTCTTATGTGGATGTCGTCAGTGCTGATGGTAAATGTGGTCCACTGTAGAAATAAATTCCCCTAGTGTGTGCTATGTAGGCCCCTTTCACAGCAGCCATTGTGACATGTCATAGCAGGGTAAACACAGGTGTAAATGACAAAAACGAATTATGGTCCCGTTCTATTTAGTGTTTCACAGCCATTCCAGTGAGCCAGCATGCGCAATACCAGGGCACTGGCACACCTAAATGCAACAGGGCCATAATGAATGTTATTAATTACACCTGTGTTTACCCTGCAATGACATGTGAAAAGGGCATCACAGCCTGTTGAACGAGAAAGCTGTTTTCTTCTGCTGTGGAGCTGTGCTGGTGTTATGTCGAAGTCTGTTCCCTGTGTTAGCGCCTCCCCTCTATGGTTAGGGTTAGGGATAAGTGTTGGTTCAGGTTTATGGTGCCTTCAAATGGGGTCGTGTTTACCGTGCTCACGAGACGAGTCCATATGAACGCCTCCCTCTTGTGGTATTCACAACCTTTAACCTTTAATTATGCATTATGATGTTACCCACTTGCTAGCTTGCTAAATTGTTAGCCTGTATGGCTTCTAGAGACGCCGACTGTAACGTAAATATAGGCACCATAAGGGTTGGTTTAGGTTTAGGTAGGGGGAATCACATATCAACAGGAAAACAATAGTCGACACAACACCATCTGTGCCTTCATGTACCAGGATGCATTGCACACAAGCTACGTTTGACAAATAAACTAATTAAACTCACAAAATGTAAATGAAGGGAATATTCTTACATCCAAACAGAAGAAGATTGTGGAGTGAATCAGTCCTCTTGACTGATGATACGCTCTTCTACCCACCTGCTGTGTGCGTCGTCGGCTCTTCTGTCTTATGTACATCGTGGATTTGCCCACCGAACAAATGTCTTTCTCTCTCACAAATTACCTGCAGCAAAAAAACAAAAACAATAAAAAAACAATAAATCTAAATTATTACCAGGTCTGAAACTAATATCATTCAAAAAATTCTAGTTAATGAATTTACAGTACCTTCAAGATTACTACACATTCAATCTTCTTAGCTGCTGCACATGTAACATCAGCATTAGGCTATATGTATTTACTTACTTCAACTACTTGGTGACACTATTTCTACCATGTATGCTCAATATTGATCTAGTGAATACCTTGGACTAATGCTTTGGATGAGTGCAGATGGAGAGGCTACAGATATTGCCTCATTAATAAATACCATCCCTCTCTGATGGCTTGATTTATTTCTCTAAAGCTTGGTTCATTATTCGTACAACATAACACCCATGAAGACGTAGCTCTAGATGTGAAATTCCTCCCCAACACTCCACTGCGTCAATGCCTCAGTCCATCACTTTGTCCTGGATGTAAACACGTCTTTAACGTTGTAATTTACCCTACATACTCATCACGTGATGTTTGTTTGGTTTTGAGTTGTTTTTTTTCTTCAATCTTGTGTCCAGAAACTGGAAGTTGTTTACCGTGTGACTCTGAATATACGCGCTGTTCCCTCACATAACACAAGGCTGTGGACAAAGAGCACCAGTATGTGACAAGACTGCAGAGGCCACCGCTGAATAAGCTGTCTGCTTGCTGCTTCCAGAGTCATTCACCAACAACTTGCCACAGACACTCCAGAGATATAAATACAAAATAGTTAGCATTATCCTCTCCAGGTCCCGGGGCAACGGAGGAGTAACACCCCAGCTCATGACATACCAAGTCATTGTCATCTCTTAGATCACACTAAATGCTGGACAAGTGTTAGAATGAATCATCCGGGTATATATGTGTGTGAGTAGAGCATTACAGATGCCAAAGCAGTCTTTCCTCAGACCTCCTGCTCACTTTCTGTTGAGAACAAAACTACAGCTGCCCCTTGTTTAGTGTCCAGGTCATCAATCCAGGCTTGTTTGTTAGGGTGGAGCTACAGGCTTTTGCAGTTTCAACATCCTTTCCCTTCATTCTGAGATTATTTTCTAGGATATGGGGGAACAAAATAAAATATTACCCCGTCCCATTTTCCGCCGAGATGTGAGCTGGGAACCTTTCCCAAACTGGACGCAGCCAAGCCGAATCTTTGCGCAGGATTTTGGCCTCCCTCCTTTCCTGGACCCTAGTGATCTGGACTGGATAGACTGGTCGAAGAGGAGACTGGCAGCTTTCTCGTGGCCTGGGTACGCACAAACTCCCCTTCTGCCTCCATTCAGCGGTCAGCGCCCTGCGGCGTTGAACCAAAAGGGTCTGGGACAACTGACGAGTGGAGTGTCAGAGATCCGAACAGGGACGGACAGCTGGAAGATCAACCTGGACGTCAATCACTTCTCGCCTGAGGAAATTACAATCACAACCAAGGAGGGTTATTTGCAAATATCAGGTATTATCTGATTCCAAGCTATTTGTGAGATGCAACAAAACTTTAAAGGGGACATTTCGTGCTCATTTCTAGGTTCATACTTGTATTTTGGGCTTCTACTAGAACATGATTATATTCTTTAATGTTCAAAAAACACAATCTTTTTCTCATACTGTCTTTCTGAATATACCTGTATTCACCTTCCGTCTGAAACGCTCCGTTTTAGCACCTGTCTCTTTGAGACCCAGTCTGCTCTGATGGGCTTGGGAGATAAATATGGTGAGCATGCATGTGACATAGGAAGGGGAGCCAAATCTGAATGGCTTGTGAATCACATGTTTTCTAATCTAGATAGCCCAAAAGAACTGACTGGGTTGTCTTATTTCACAGTTTGTGGGTTGGTAGACCCTTCAGATACCCAAATGTATGTGCATAAGCACTGAAAAAAATGAGTATTTCATGACATGACAATTTGTGCCTAATCATTAACATTATTTTCTTGACACTGTTTTATTATGTCTGTTTTTCACTACAAGGAAATCATGAAGAAAGGCAGGATGAGCATGGAGCGGTTTCAAGGTGCTTCACCCGGAAATACAAGTAAGTTGTCTCCGAGCAGTAGTGGAAAGTAACTAAGTACTGTAAGTACAATTTTGAGGTATTACTTGTGTTTTTTCTATTTTGTACTATGTATTTCTATTTGATGCTACTTCATACTTCTACTCCACTACATCTCAGAAGGAAATCTTGTACTTTTTACTCCACTACATTTATCTAATATCTTTAGGTTCTTTACAGATTCAGATTAATAATACAAAATATAAATCAACTAATAAATAATGTTGTCATATTAGATTGAGATGGAGCTTTATTGATCCCCAGGCTAAATTAACCAGCAGTGTATAAAGTAATTAAAATGAGCGCCACCTTTACCAGCTGCAACATTAAAGTGTTGAACCAAATAAAATATTATTAAAATATCCCCAAAACATAACTAAAATAGCAGAAAAATATTAGTAAAGTATGAGGCATAAATTTTAAAAATATCCAAAATAATATCAGTAAAATATCCAAAAAACTTTTAAAATTACCTCCATCTTTACCAGCTGCAACATTAAAGTGATGAACACATTTATGCATCAATAAATATAATACAATAATATGATATATATTATTCTGCATTATGAGTTATTTTATTTTTGATACTTTAAATACGTTTTGATGCTGACACTTTTGTAATTAAGTAAGATTTTAAATGCAGGACTTTTACTTGTAACAGAGTATTTCTACTCTGTGGTATTGTTACTTTTACTGAAGTACAATATGTGACTACTTCTTCCACCGATGTCTCTGAGAATGTGAGGAATTTTGAAAAATTATCTGGCTGTGAATCAATATAATTGCAGTGTATTGTATTAACAGTCTTAGTAATGCAAACAAATGGTTAAATGTTTAGAGGGCAAGAGGTCAACATAACCGTATCCTTCGTTTCTTAAAGGCTGCCACAGGGGGTGGACGCGCAGCACATCAGTTCTTCGCTGTCTGGTGATGGAGTTCTGTCCGTAGAGGCCCCCGCCCCCGGGACATCCATCATCAGCAACAACCCACCCAACGAGATCGTCATACCGGTTCAGATCAGACAAACGCAAGACGGTGAAAAGGGAAACCAGTAAGCAAGAATTTGAAACTACAATCAGATGTAGTCCAAGTTGTGTGTAGCAACCTTTATAGCACTGGCATGAAAAAGACAAAGCTAGTCTGTTATTTACTGTAAGAACAAGCTTGTTTTCCTGCTGTAATGCATTGTTACCAGTACAACATCATATCACAATTACTTTAAAATCAAATGCAGACCCATCAGTATAACAGAATGCTTATAAAAGGATTATTATGACCTTGTATTCCTAATAACATGCCATCATTGTTTTATGAGCTTGTAATATCTTCATTATATGAAAAAATACATGTTAGCAGCTGTAGTTGTGACCTTACATGACCTATAGTGTTTGTGGATTATGGGTGACAATACTGGCCAAGAATGGACAGTGGAAATGACTATTTATATCCAAACAGCTTATTTTTTATGACAAAAATGTCAAATTGTGCTTCTGTGTAACATGCAGGCAATATAATTAATGATTAATAATTAATTTGATTTCGCTTTTGAGGAAGAGAAACACTGTAAAAGCTGTAGCATAGATACATTTTGTGTGTTTGTCCTGAAAGTTGTACATCGATGTATTGAATAACTTTAGCCTAATAAAGCTATCCTGATATATAATCTTCCAATGTAGTACTGCTATATAAATAAAAAAATATGTAATTTTCTCCTTTAGTGTCCTTCCTTACTGAAGCATTTGTTAGCAGATTATAGGATTAATAGAAACCAGTTTAATCTGTATTGATTATTCATCGATTGCTCTATATCTCATGGCTTCCCTATAAAAATTATTGTAAAGTGTTCCACAAGAGGGCACCGAAGTCCTCGATTCATCCATACCATCATAAAACTTAAATAGTATTTATTTCATAGTATTTAAATTAATTATGTTTATTTATTCATGCAGACCTTCATCAACAGTTTCTCTCAAAGACCTTGACAAACAGAGGCCTATCTTCATAATTAGCTGTTTTGAGTTTGTTGCACCTAATTAATTTCCTAAAAGATCTTCTACAAACACATTTTCTAAATCATATATTGCACCACAAAAAAAAAAAAAAAAATTATATATATATATATATATATATATATATATATACACATATACATATATATATATATATATATATATATATATACATATTTATTAACAGTGGTCAGCTTCTTTCCTGCAATAGAGGTTAAGGGGGTCAAGAGTAAAAGTCAGCAGGTGCTCAGCTGATCTGATGAAGGCCACTCTGAAGTAAACAGTGACATCTACTGGTTGAACGAGGTATTACATGTTGACGTAACTGAGTTACTGTATTTGTACTGTATGTCAACACATGGATTAATGCAATGTTGGAAGTAACTGTTGAAAATACAGAATATATAGTGATGAAAGAGAGGATTTTGTTTTTCTGACATGTATTAAAGAATCCCTTAAGAGCATTTGATGAAGTAACAAAGTGGTTTAATTTCATTTTAGTATAGAGTAAAGGGTGGCAAGTTAAATGCCAATAGAAAACAGAAAAGTGTGTGTCCAATGTCTTCTTTGTGTATTTAGAAATGGAAAACAACTATGAGATGGAGGTGTTAATGTAGAAGCAGAGAAGTAACTCTTTGACCAAATATAAATGCATCTTCAAACTGACACTGTAGAGAAAATGTACAGATTATTTAGGAATTCAGCCCGCAGTGATGACATGTCCCTGCCCTTGCTTTGGAATGTTGTCTTGATCCAGATTAGAGCAAGCAGGGTGGAAAAGTAAATTTAGATGAATTTGAGATTCAAGATTTGCTAAACAAAAGTGCTTTGAAATCCTCCCAGACAATAACAATAAGGTAAACTTTGGTCAACAGACTCTTAACATGCATTAATGTTGTGCCCTGAATAGGGGAATATTTGTAGTGAGACTCGTGACAGGATGCTTACTCTCTGGCAGTCTCATGAGAATCTTTAATTCACTTAAACAATATTAACAGTGACATAAATTCCTATAATTTATAATGCTTTGCATTTATGTGCATCTTCGTTTTCACACTATATCAACAGTATAATTTTCTTCTATTACTTAACATTTCTTTAGATAAACAAACAAATTCACAAATTCACATTTCTCACTTTCTACCAAACAAGATAAATATTACTGCAAACAAGTCAATAAATCAATAAACATTAAATATCTAAGCAAAAATAATGAAACAAAAATATCCTATAAGACATGAATTACTCTAAATTCCCTCTGTCAATTTATTGTCTTAAACAATCACTTTATAATTAACACACAAATGCATCATCTTTACGTTTAAACACACATATACACTTCACTGGCTCATACTATGTCCTCACACATACACAGACACGCGATGAGTCGCGCTGCACTGCCATCGTGTGGCGCTATTAAAGCGGCAGATCAAACAGAGCTAACTTGAACCAGTGTTTGACTTCACGCTCGAACAATGCTAATAAAACATAAAAAACACTCGACATTAGGTTAGCATATTAATAAAACAGAACTCAACAGTTTAGTAAACCTATCTGAAAGTACCTGAATAGGGGAATATTTGTAGTGAGACTCGTGACACGATGCCTACTCTCTGGCAGTCTCGTGAGAATGAGGCACCGTAGTCGCGAGCTTCCCCTTCAGGCCTCGGCAGGTATCACTAATCAATCTCAGAAAAGACTTAACAGGTAGATCCAAGATGAGCTAATGACAGGAGATATTCTGACATTTAGAGAGGTTTTAACCAAAATAATGTATTTAAAGTGTTTTTAATCTTTTTAAAAATACTTAGTTTTCAACACTCAAACCTTTTAAATGTTTTTAACCCTTCATGGATTTCAGTTGTTTTTATGACCCATTTAACAATGAATTAAGCTTTTATGTCAATACAACTGCTTTTATTACTAGAAGTTTATTTATAGCTGATCAGCTTTCTTCAATCAAATTCTACCTATCACATTAACACATCCAGCAGAGGAGGGGTGGGGGGAGGTCCAAAAACTGTCAGCGAGAGGAAAATCAGGGCTAAAGTTGTGTAGTGTGAACTACAGGCATTAAGTGTGGTTCATGCTTGCCGCATCCACGAGGGTCGCGAGCGTCCACGCGGCCAAAATGACATCACACCATTAAGCACTACCCTTCACGGGGTTCTGTGCAGCAGGTTTTCGCCTGTCTGTGCACATCCAAATTTGTCTAACTATGCGGACGTGCAGAATTTTTTCAATATCTGCAACAACTAAAGCTTTAGCTTTACTTTCTGTTGCTTCAGTTATGTATTGGAACAAATTGTCATGCTATATATTGGAGAAACAAATGCGTTATCTAACTTTAAAACTACTTAATGGGATTGTTGGTAAAATCTGGGTGTTTCATTGCAAATGAGTCCAGAAAAATGGTCAGTCGTGAGTTGATGCAGGTCTTTGTGGTTGTGTTTCCTTATGTCCGCAGTTACAAGGAAATGTTAACACTAGAAAAATAGTAGAATGATAATGATAATGAGTCTCCAAGGCTAAACAGGCTTGTTTGAGTTTAGGATTTTTAGTTTAAAGCTACAATAAGGCATGTATTGGTGTGCAGGTCAAGAGTGGAGAACTTTGAGGAGCTCTGAGAATGTAGCTTTGCTGCGAGGAGTATCCAAACGTTTCCTCATCACGATTCCACGTCAGGTCATGTCCGGGCGACTATCCATACATTGTGGAAAGTATAATTTCGCTTAAGGAGGTTAGAATAGTCTGGTTGTCAGGGCATTTCCAGGTATAGCTAGTTGGTTGCTAGGGTGTTCTGCAGGGGTGCTACTAGGTGGTTGTTAAGGTGTTTCCAGGTGGTCTCTAGGAGGTTGGTAGGGCATATGAGGTGGTTTCCATAGTAATTCCTGGTGGTTGCCGGGGGGTACTGCATGTTTGCTAAGGTGTACTTGGAAGAAGTATTAATAGCGCTACTAGTGGCAGCTGTGATGACAGCACATGTAATATATTGGGGGTCTATTCAGCACCATGGAGAGAGACACACACAGCATTTAAATGTTTGTCTCTGTCACCCTCTAGTGGCCACATGAAGTAATAACAGGAATAATGGCAAAAGTATAAAAATATAAAAGTCTCTTTGCTTCATTATTACTCCAGTAAATGTTCACAGTCCACAGAGAAAAATACGAGTCTCTCTGATAAAAAAAGATGAGCGTTGGAAAAAAACAAATAATTTTCCTCAAAAAGTATGAAAGGTATCATGAAGGAGACTTGCATTTTATATCTAAATTTCTGAGAGCATATTCACCCCCCCATGCAATGAGTCCTTCACATAAATATGATGATGCTGCAGGATTTCAAAAAGGAGTGGATTTTGTGAAACTGTACAATAATAATAATAATAACATAATAATGCAATTTGAATTATTTTCTCTTTTAAACAAACACTGACTTACAGGTGTGCTATCTCTCTATCTAAGGCGACATTGTTCTTCCCATATTAGTGTTTATTTCTAAGAATACTAATCTTGTGGTGTGTGAGAGAAGTTGCTGAGGAGAGAGGCTGTAGTATTGCGGTGTCTCTTTAAAGGAAGGGGGAGTGTAGAAGAGGGACAGAGGAAAGAGATGAATAGAAGGCACCAGAACCACCTACCATGACCAAGTGCGCTGTAAATGTAGGACAGAAATTCGAGTGGAATACAAACGGATCGTCCAGCGACATATTCGAGGGAAAACCATGTTTGGATGTGCCTTACTATCTGACTCCAACCTTCTCAAATATGCTGCCACCACATGCGATCACTGGAACACAGGGAAAGTGGTTCTCCTCCCAAACATTTCTTGCGTTTTGAAACGGAAAAGAAGAGTGGCAGTAACAACACACATCATCCCTGTGCTATCTGTCTCCGATTATCAATGGTAGGCATTGCATAATTCAACCCTTTATCCACCACCACCACCGGAGCCATTTGGTTCCTCCTCTCTCTTTGAGAGAAGAGGGGGAGAAAAGAAAAAGCAGAAAGAAAAAAAACCCTCGACTACATCCATCCATCCATCCAGTGGCTCTGCATCCTCTGGTTGCCTGCAGATTGTTTGGCAATGCCCTTTTCTCTCCTAGGAAGAACTTGCAGCCAGTAAAGCGGTGGGGAACACGCAGGGTGAAGGATGCATTTAAAGCTGGATGTGTGCTGCATTCAGGGAGATTCGGCAATAATAGCAGCTCTAGCAGCAGAAACGGTGTGTGCGGAGGGCCTGGGAAGCACCCAGCCCCACTATCTGCTCCTTTTCCTCCCCCCCTGCAGGACCATGCTTGCGTGAGGGATGAGGCTGTGCACAGGGACACCAGGCCAGAGCTGCGGCCTACTTCTCACAAGAGCCGGTCTCTCGACTGCAAGATCTGCTGTGAACACATTGCCACCATCAAATCAGCATCTTTGGTACGCAGCAGCTCCAACCCCTCCTCCTCCTCCTCTCCTCTCTCTCCATCCCTCTCCTCTCTCTCTCTCTCTGCGTTTGCATAAAAAAAAACGCGTGTGTGTTAGTGTGTGCGCGTGCGTGTGTGCGTGCTGGCGGTGAGGAGGGGGTGAGGATGGGTGAGGGGAGGGGGGGGGGGGGGGGGGGGGGGGGGGTCTGTGTTCTCAGCTGTACATCTGTAGTCATGGCAACCACATCCTGTTAATGGATGTCATTTTTTTCCCTCCATCCTCAGCTTCCCCTCTCTTCTGCCTCTGCTTTTATGTGTGTGTGTGTGTGTGTGTGTGCATTGCATTTATATATATATATATATAAATATTCCATATAAATCTCTGATGTCTGTTATACCAATGAGATTTGTTGTTAGATTGTTATTGGTGCATCTTTTCTGATCTTATAGAGATTGGTCTTGAGCCTATAACTGTGGCATCATATAAATGGTACCTTTGGTGCTGAAGTGTTTGTTTGTTTGTTTGTTTACACATACAAAAAAACCCGAAAAATTTAAATACAATATATAATTTGCAAGGGGATGTGAAGGAGGATTGCTTAAAAAAAACCTCCAGGCGTTTTGAAAAGTGGCATTTTCCAGGCAGCATATTACATGAAATAATTACAGTATGGAAAATGCATCATTTGTATGTATCTATCAATAATTTTAGACATAATAAACATATAATAAAAAAAATACATAGTTTAGGAAAGTACTTAACAATGCATCCCCAAAAACACCCGTCGGATATGGAAATATCAAGAAGGCTCATTCATAACTCACTGTCAAAGACTAACTTTACAAAATAAGAGCATATGCTCGTGTGTTATGGCATATAGTTTTCATAAGACAAGAGAGATAAACAGAAAATAGAGAAAAAATAAACACAAATAATTGTAGACAAAGGAAGATATTGGTTGGACCCGAGTGATTGATGGATTCATTCATTCTAGTATTAAGAGGTGGTCTACCTTTAGAGTATGAATGGGATTAAACCGCAGTATATTGATGAACTTCACCTCTTTTGTGCAACACTTCTGCTAAAAGGCATTGATACTCCCTTTAGGATTGTCAGACTGTATCAACCCTTGTTAAGGTCTTAGGTTATTTTGGATGTGCAGTAATCTGCAAACTGATTGCTTTCCAGTTTGCACTATTCTGTTTGTGGTCTGTTTTTAGGCCATAGCCTCTGACTTACCAGCTGTCTGTCTTCCTTTTCTTCCCCCCCTTTGTCTCCACCATGGCAGTGGTTTCTCTCTGCCCGCTCCTCCGTCTCTTTTACTTCCTGCTTCCTGTGTTCCTGTGTCTAGGTCATCAGGTAGATCCAGGAGCATGAGCAGGACTTTGAGCTGCGGGAGCAGATGTCTGGGTATAAGCGCATGCGGCGGCAGCACCAGAAGCAGCTGATCGCCCTGGAGAACAGGCTAAAGGCCGAGATGGATGAGCATAGGCTCCGGCTGCAGAAGGAATTAGAGACACATGCGAACAACACTTACATTGAGCTGGAAAGACTGGCCAAACGGCACGCTGCTCAAACAGACAAAGAGGTACAGCCTCAACAGCAGGCGCTATTTATGAATATGGAAACTTTATGCCAGAACTTGTGTGGCATTTTTGACAGTTCAGAGGTCAATAAAGGATGTGTTAATCTGAATCTCTTCACAGATGAAATCAGTTGCAGCTGAAGAGAGGAGGATCCAGCAACAGATTGTTGCTCAGCAAAAGAAGGAGCTGACTACTTTCTTAGAGAATCAGAAAAAAGAGTACAGGCTTTGCAAAGACAAGATCAAAGAAGTAAATATCACAAATAGATAAAAGGCAAAAAGTTCATTTTCTATGAGATTGTCTTCAGATAATTCACACTCCTTTTTATTGTGTCTGTGTTATAGGAGATGGGCGAAGACCCATGTACACCCAAGGAGGAGAAGCAGGAGCGTCTGTCCAGGCACAAAGAAACAATACAGCGCTCTCAGGCTGAGGAGGAAGCTCACCTGCTGGCCCAGCAGAGGCTGGTCTACGACCGGAGCTGCAGGGCCCTCAAACGCCGGAGTCTGGTCAGGAAGCACGACTTTGAACAGGAGCAACTGAGAGAGGTAATGTGACTTCCTTGACCATCACAGAAAACACACATGAAACTGTGCAGACAAATCTCAAAATGAAATATCACAATTTTGGATACGACTTCCGGCGTTTTCCGAAGATGTTTTGACACAAAAATATTTTGTGAAATGATCATTGTCGGTGATGACCAAATCAATACTGCATTCCACAGAAAAAATAGTTTCTTTATATGGATGACTTTTCATTGATTCAAATGTCAGGGATAAGGCTACAAGCGAATTGTTTTCATTATGAATCACTTGTTGATTACTGTTTGATTAATCAATTAATTACTTATTCACCCGTACTGCTACTCTGACCAACTTTCCCGAAATCCAATGGTATTCAATTTACATTTTTATGACATGAAAAAAAAAAAACAGTAAATCCTCACATTGGTAACCTGGAACCAACAGCATTTGGGGATTTTTTACTTTGCAAAACTACATTTCCACAGTGGGAACGTGTCTTAACAAGACGGTAAACTCGGTGGCCGAATGCTGAATAAATTAGCTCATTCCCAACCAATAATTTGACTTGTCTACTGCAGAATTCTGTGTTTTAACAGTGTGTTTGACAGCAGCCATCACTAACGTCATAAAAATGAAGCCACTTTTATGAAAGCATTAACCTACAGGTAAAAAGAGCAGAGGCACCAAGTTACATGCTAAAATGATCGTATTTAGTGTGGCTATTGTTTAGGCCGTCATTTCCAAATTGAATTGATCACAAGACGAGTCACGGTCTGGGTGACTTACCACCTCGGATAAACACTTTCTTTGGGAAACCCTGTAATTGTCACTTACAGTATTGTAAAGGAACAGTGTGTAACATTTCGGGGATCTATTGGCAGAAATGGAATATAATATTAATAAGAATGAAACATAAGAATCGTTGCGTTTTCGTTACCTTAGAATGAGCCGTTTATATCTACATACAGAGCGGGTCCTCTGCACGGAGTCGGCCACCATGTTTCTACTGTGGCCCAGAACGGACAAACCAAACACTGGCTCTAGATAGGGCCATTTGCCTTTTTCACGTTTTCACGTTTATGTGTCAGACACCGTAGTTCTCCTATCCACTTGGCACACAGGAGAAAGTCTGAGGTGGTTGCGATGTGAAACTTCACCGCTAAATGCTGCCAGATCCTACACACTGCACTTTTTGTTGGAGTTAGCATCATCGACATAAGTATATAAAAGAAAACACTACATTTAAGAAATATATCTGAAAAAAGAAGTATAAAAGAAGAGGACCGAACACTGAATATCGAGGGGACACCAAAATGAACAAGTGGAAGCAGTCAAGTGCTGTTCTTCCATGAGAAGCGATGCAGTGCTCATATGTAGAAAAATAGTGCTAAGACACACAGCTCTGGTCATTCATGTTCAACCAGCCTTACAGAATGTTTGGAAAGCTGATTTTGCGCATGTTGTCATTAAAAAAATGACATTACAATCCAACTTGTTGTCCTAGGAGCTGAACAAGAAGAGGACCCAGAAGGAGATGGAACATGCCTTGATGATCCGGCAGGACGAGTCCACGCAGGACATGGAGCGCAGGCAGCTGCAGATGCTGCAGAAGCTGCGCATTGAACTCATGCGGCTGCAGCACCAGACGGAGCTGGAGAACCAGGAGGAGTACAACGGCCGGCGGCAGAGAGAACTACACAGGAAACACACTCTGGAGCAGCGGCAGCAGCCCAGAAACCTCAAGGTGCCCTGAACTTTCTCTTTGCCACTATGTGGTTATTTAGTGAGTTGATATCCAGAAAATGTTGTGGGGGACGTAACATGTTTCATGATTACATTATGGGTTTGATATGAAAGCTCTGCCGGTATACTGTACATCTGTCCCCTCTACTACTCTGACCTTCTGACCTTCGGCTTGCCTAAAATGTGCCTTGTATTCTTATTCTAATGGCGCCTTCAACTGGGGTCGTGTTTACCGTGTTCACGAGAAGAGTCCATATGAACGCCTCCCTCTTGTGTTCAGGACCTCGTAAGTTGAAAGTTTCTGAAAGCTCAGAGTTTACGAGTTGTGACGTGTTTGTTGACGTTGTCAGAAATGGTGGAGGCCTTGGAAGTACATTTTTCAGTGCATAATAAGTTAATATATCGTAATTTTAGTCGTATATTGTTTTTCTTTGTAATTTTATAATTCGTCTGAGGAAGATGTTGATATTCCCAATGGCCTCATCTTCTCCCTCCGTCATGCCTTTGCATTTCCTGCATTATGTTACCCACTTGCTAGCTTGCTAAATTGTTAGCCTCTGTGGCTTCTTGAGACGCCGACAGTAATGTTAATATTGCAGTTGCTTAGCAGCGGCACGACTTAACCACTCGAACGCCAAGCATATGTGTACACAACTTCCAATGTTGTAAACACGAGCTCCCGAGTTTCATTTGAAGGCACCATAAATTGCCCATCAGAAATCTGTAGAACAAAAAAAACATTAATAATGTTGCCATGACAACTGCTTCCTCCAAAACATTTCTATGATATCTTTCACTAATTTAAATCTTTTCTATTATCTATTGACACTTTTTTTTGTTTTGTTTTAGCTACAATGTTGAGAAAAAAAAGCTCACTTTCTGTGTGCAAACTGAAATGATCAAGGGCATCGCAAAAAAATTAAGATAAATTAATTAACAATTGAATTATTTACACCACTTAATCCACTTCAAATGATTTACTCTACATTGGTACAGTAGCTTGAAAACAAGGTGAAATTAAATGCATGCAAGCTGTTTGCTTGTCCATCAAATTAAGAGATATGTTTTATTGTTAAGTATAATTATTTTGCATCCATGCTAAAGTCAAAACCAGTAACAAAAACTGCTTTATGTCATACCTGTAATTGCCTTTTGATTGTGTTTCTCTTTCAAACCTCTGTAGATGCTGGAGATGCAGATCAAGAAACAGTTCCAGGACACTTGCAAGGTGCAGAACAAGCAGTACAAAGCTCTTAGGAACCACCAGCTGGAGGTCTCTCCCAAAGGCGACCATAAGAACATCCTGAAGAGCCTGAAAGAGGAGCAGACACGCAAGCTGGCCATACTGGCCGAGCAGTACGAGCATAGCATCAACGAGATGATGGCCTCACAAGCGGTACGAGGATCCCGAAGCATCTTGTCATGAATAGCACAAGTGCGCCTCATTCATCATTTGTATGTTGTATATTTACACATTTGCTCTTCACCCTCAGACTAATGGCAACAACTTTATGTGCATCAACATTTTACAAACTCATCACACATTTGAATATTTAGAGCGCTGTTAATCTTTTTTCAAAAAATTGTTGGCCTTTTAGTTTCATCAATGAGGCCCAACCTATGCTTGCGTGTTAATGTGTGTGTAACTACCTCCGTCTCGTCGGGTCTCTAGATGCGGTTAGACGCAGAGCAGGAAATTGAGTGCCAAGCTCTGAAGCAGCAGCTGAAGCAAGAGATGGAGCTCCTGGACGCCTACCAGAGAAAAACCAAGTCACAGATGGAGACCCAACACGAGCGAGAGCAGCAGAAACTGGAGCAGAAGGTCTCCATACGCAGAGCGCACCTTGAACAGAAGGTAAGATCAAATGATCCATTATAAAATACCTTAAGTGAATGTAGAATGATACTGTAGTCTATAAAGAAATGACCTCAGGATAGATACATGTCCGGAGAAACACCTGTTGACAGCAGCAGTTTCCAATTTAGTACACTGCTAGTGACTACAAATACAAGCGTGTTAAGAGGAAGATGTCGGGTTCAGTTACCTCTGGCCCGGACATGCGTTCCTGGACATGCACGTTAGCAGTCGGGGGTTCCACCAACTCCTAATGGTTGGTTGGAATTGCACAGTTGGGGGTGATGTGTCACACCCTCATCCTACTGTTGAAGGTCATCGCTGGCTGGTGACTCAAGAGCTCTGCAGCCTTCCTGCAGTAGAGGAAGTGAAAAGGGCTGAAGTGCAGCGGATAATTGGGCAAAAAAAGTAAATAAAAATAGAAAAAAATTGACTGTCCAGCTTACTTTTAAAGGAAGTAGTAAAAATCCTTTATTAAATCAAGTCTTCATCAGGGGGTGAAGTGTAATGAAGGTGTTCAAATTTCAAAACTCATCAATGGGTCATGTGATCTGAGTCACGTGACTCCCATGAGCGTGCTACCCTCTTAAAAGTAAATTGTTTGCTGTAAAACGTTTGTTCGTGGGGGTGTTGCTCGAGGAAAAGCCATGGGGTCATTTGAAAGGTTAAAGGCCTTTTATTATTCAAAGGCCTTTTTTTGTTTTGCTGACATTGGCTTTACTTCCTCATTGTTAGGTGTCCCACAAGACATCATGATTATTGCAAAATCAAGTTTTTTGTTCAAATGTGTTTAGCGCTCTGGGGGATGACAATGTCGGTCGCTCGCATGGATGTATTAAGAGAACTGGATACAGCGATGCCAAAATGGCTCGACTTACAGGGTGGAAAAGTAACCGGATCTTCCAGTGATCTTGCACATCCATTCGGTCCATGGAGCAGGCACAGTAGTATGTCTCGGTCACGGGGTCACAGCCGAAGGGAAATTACTCTGGATTTGGCTATTAGTGCATTTTACAACATATAGGACCTAATGATTTAAATAAGGGCTGTTCAAGTGTTCATACTGGGTAGTACATTTACCTCAAAAAAGTATTTTTGGGCCCAATGGCATCACTTGACGAACACGGAAGTTGTAGTACCACCGTTTGGCCACTACGAGAATTGGCAATCAACGACTGGTGCTCTTCCTTTGGGGCTTGGTCGGTCGGTCCAGACTGAAAAATCTCAACAACTATGAGATGGATTGTCACAAAATTTGGTACATAATATATTCATGTCTCTCTCAGGATTAGGGGGTCATCATCAGGTCAACATTTGTATTTGTCCAATACTTTGCCTCCTCAGCTGTACTAAGTGTTTAGTGCTAATAATCAAATGTTACCATGTTAACAAGCTAAACTAAGATGTTGATCATGGTAAGCATTATACCTGGTTAGCATCAGCGTATTTACAGTGACACTCAGTGACAAGAAATGTATCGAAAAGGCGCTTGAATAACACAATAATGCGCAACTGTTCTTTCTTTTAGGCGTGTCATTTTCACGCCATGTAGTCTGTACTGACTGCAATGTAAATGCGTGAATATGCTACACTCAGAGCTAGTGATACAGAATAAACTGAGAAAAATGGCTTATGGCGGGGAGGAGGGGAGGTGAATGTGTCCAACAAACACAGGACTTTCAACCAGGAAACCGGAGCTCGAGACGGGAGTTTTGTCACGTTTTGTAGTGACGTGTTTTCCATTCCGATGTCACGTTGTTTTCATATGTATTTTACTTAGTTTACGTGGTTTTCCTAAACCTAACTGAGTGGTTTTGTTGCCCCCTGCTGGTAGGCTACTGCACCTTCATACACGTGTGTAATATTCACACCTTGGTGAGGCAAAATGTGACACGCTATCCTCTGGTGGACAGGTCTATTACACGCTTTGGTACAGTACAGTATTCATTATATGAGTAAGCAATCTGCAACTTGGACTTTAAAAAAATATGTCTGTATTACAAGTGATACATTTTATTATAGATTAATGTGACGATCAATCTAGTGAGTGTGCTTTGTGACGTCTTACTGTGACGACAAATACTGACAACAAGGCGCCATCTCTAGCAGGGCAAAACACAAATATGGAAGTTAAAGTCCAATAATGAAATAACTACCATCAAGTTTTTCCGATTACAGATTGAAGAGGAACTGGCCGCTCTTCAGAAGGAGCGCACAGAAAAGATCAAGCACTTGTTGGAACGTCAGGACAGAGAAATGAACACTTTTGACACAGAAAGTCGAAGCCTCGGCTTTGGGAGCCTGGGATCTCTGGACTTCCCCAAAGAAGACAACAGATGAAAGTGGATTTATCTTTAGAGGACAACATATCCGTGCCCTTTTCGCGTCCACTTGACCGTTTTTGTCACGTCCACGGTGACGAAGCTGGATAACTTTCTCCATTGCTTTTCTTCTCTCTTAGATATCGCATCTTTGAATCGAGGTGTTAACGTGCAATGAGAACTTCTTTTGTGAAACTTGAAAGGGGGGAAAGTAAAAACAAAAGAATCTACAACAAACATGTCAATAAAAATCAAACCTAGTCAGTGTAAACTCAAAACTTATGTGTTGAAAATAACAGACTCTTTTTCCTCCATGCCATTTCCTCCTTTTGGTATGAATTGAATAAATCAGGAAATTTTAGTAAAATTGGCACTTTGATATGTTTAAGTAGAAACCCATCATGTTCGTATGATGCTTAATGTGTGTGTTACATGGAGGGACATTGTGGAATGTGAGCTGCGGACTCCCCCGTGGTGTTAAGCTGCTTTGTCTTTTTTTATTGGTTTTTATTTATTTTGTTCTTTTTTTATTTTATGCTCTGAATGTGAATATTACTGTATGGGGTCACTGGATAAAGTCAGAGTTTATTCATTTATTTATTTATTTTTTTGTTCATACTTCCATATTGTGCTTATGCATACAGTATACTGTGGTCCCTCACTTTTCTAGGCAACAGTTCTTACCTTTTCTTTTATTTGATATGTAGGATCAATTGGCGTTAGCTTGATCAACCCGTTTATCTTATCACAACTCAAGATCCCACTTGGTAAAACTGCTTATTATTGCATGCACTTTAAGGACAAATTCAGGTTGTGAAGTGAAGCATGAATCTGTCAAGAGATTTTAGCTGTTTGTAAATAAAAGCATTTTTTTTTTTTGGTTTTGTTTTAAAGCCTATGGATACTGGACATAAGCGGCATATTTGATATGATAATTTCACAAATGCCTTTATTTAAGTTGTGCCTGAAGCAGATTTTAGTTCCGTGTTTGTTATATTTATATTTTATTTAACTGAGGCCGGCACCATTTTTGTTTTGGTTTCATCTAAACTTGTGAATCATTTAATGTTCACTAATCAGAGTTCTTGTAAAGGAAAAATGGTGAGAATTGTGCTGTATAACTTTTGATATGAATATTTGTACATGAGAATATAGCTAGAACATACAGAGACACTGGTCTATTACTGATAACAGAGCTTAAAGACTTTGCTTCGTTTTTGTTTTATAATATAGAGATATGGTCATACGATAGCTCAATATATTGCTAAGTCAAATCACTAGACTCTCAGATTGTATAAATGCTGGTGGATGGAACCACAGACTTCTTATAATATCAGTACCACGATCTTTTATGGATCAAACACAACACGTGGGTCCAGATTGCATTTGAGTAATTAGTGTCTAATGATCAGATTTACATATTTTTTGCCATGTTCATTATGGTCATTGAACAGGTTGCACAATGTTTCCATTTGTACTGAATGGAAAGGTAATTGTTTGGTGCTTAATTTCTAATACCACCTTTAGCCTTGTAGTTTTTTGTCTTGGAGAGACGATTGATTTTTACAAAATGTAAACGTGAAGCATTTTGAAACCCCCTCTGAGTCAAAACACTACTAAGTTTTTCAAACACTCATGACATATTTAGAGTACCCCATGCAGTGAAACCCTCTAAAAATGAAGTATATGTATGGAAAAAATAAATACTATTTTATCACGGGTCAGTTTTTGAAACATTGTTTAATGTGGTGGTCTTGAATGCAACCCTGTTATGTTTAGCAGGTATTTCTTCACCTGTTTTTTCTTTTCATTTCAGAGCCACGACATGTATTAATGTTCGGTCATGTTCCTCCTCACAGGGCTGAAAGGTGGAAGATGTCCCCCGAATTAACAAAGTATTTTAAACGGAGGAATATACTGACTATTCTATTTCTGATGGCTATAGAACTTAAATGCTCTTGTTTTACACGTAGAAACCTAAAAATCTGAATTTGTTATGTTTGACCAGAGTGTGTTCTGAAGTTGAATGGCTCCTCTCGATTTTTCAGCCTTTTACATTTTCACAAACTTTCTGAAATTTGATGAAAAAAGTTTCTCATATGCAGTAAGGCCTTTTGTCTGGTCACATTATAACTGAAGCCTTGCGGACAAATGGTTCCCATAAAAAAAAGTGCTATTGGGGTGCTTGAATAAGGTTTGCCTGAGAGCTTCGGGAACGGTTATGAACCTTACAATTTGTGTGAATTTTAAGTTACTAGAAAGATGTATTTAGTTAGAATAAAGGGGACTTTCCTAAACAACCTTATTCACCATTTCCTGTGCAGTTCAAAGACAAAATAAAAGAGATTCTGTTGAAAAGTCTCAATCGACATCCTGCATCTAATGACAGTGCGTTTCTCTTTGTTTGTGGTTGTATTTCCTTGTAACGCTCGCTTGTGTTGACAGGGACTTCTTACTTTTGCTTTTCTTTGGTGTGATGTGACCGCTGTGACCTACATTATATCAAATGCTGTTTATTGTAAATTTACTGCAATGTACACATGCAGGTCAAAGTTAACTTGTGAAAACCAGAACTTTGAAATGGGAATAGGAAGTGAGAGGGAAGCTACACTTTTGAGCATCCAGTGTTTGCTAGGTTTCCTTACATTTCTTGCTTGATTTAGGGTGTCGATTGGGGGCTTTTTTTTTGGCATGCCTGTACTGTATATGCTGGCAGGAATCCGAATGTAGTTATCTTGAATTGTCAACATCTGCGGCGGCATCTGCAGCCGTTGCCCGCCTCACCACAACCCCTCTTTTATCCCCTGGGGCAACTGGAAAGCCCCGAGGATGGCAGCAGAGTGGTTAGCCTTTACCTGCAGTAGTGCTGACGGTGTTGTGGTGCGTCGAGTTCCCCCTGCCCTTTCTCAAGTAGTCAGTGGTTTGACAGCAATGCCGCATCTAGTGTGGATGATTAAAACAAAGACGACCGTCAAAACACTCAGTGAGCTGTAGTCTGACCTCTTGTTAACCCTGTGATGCAGAGAGCTAAACACCTCATAGTGTGTCTACAAGCGGGCGGAAGTGACCATCATTCCTAGAAATTAGTGGTGGTGGAGGTGACGAAGATGAGTTTACATCAGTTTGGGTTATTTTCATATTTTACACAATCCTCCTAGTCCCTTCCTTACATAACTGCCAAAACAAATCCCTGGAGGATGCAATATGTCACGATGAAATCATCCTCGGATAGCGTGAGCACAGCCCATCAGAAGCCTAAACTTGCGGTCTGATGACAGTGACACATTGCCTACTTCAGCTAAAGCAGACCCTCCCCTTTACGCACTTGTAAAAGTTTCTGATTGAGAAATGCATTTCCTGTGACTCTGCCAGCTTCCTGCGTAAATCTGCCCTCATGAAAATATTGCTGCAAAAAAGACACGCAATGGCCTGAGGAGCAGTTGTTAACGGTTATAATGACAAAATTCTGCATAAAAATCAAGAGAAGGTGGCTAAAACAGTTAAGACTACTTCTCAGGGTATTGTTTTATGACACTTTTCATTTATTTCAGACCCAATTCTTGTCTGAAATACACATGTAGCATCTGGGGCACCAATAACTGCATGAGTGTGGCCTTGTTGCTGATTTATTCAAGTCATATTTAAGTCAGTAAAGCCATGGGAAGAACCACACAAATCCCTTTTTGGTAATAGATTGTTAAAGTATGGTTTTCTCAAAGTTCATATACATGCTTTCACTTGAATTTAAGAAACTTTACACGTCCCCCAAGGTGCTCTTATTATGTAGAAAGTGCACAAGTAACATCATCTACTGTGGTAGATGTAAAAAAGTTCTCACCTTCACACCCACACTCTCTAAAAAAAGCCTGTCAGTGAACTGTGTCAAAGGGCTGACCAAAGAATTAAAATTATTTTCACACACGCCTGACGTAGTTTTCTAAATACAGCAGATTAATGTTCCACAAGCAATTTAAATATATCACATTTCTAGTATATTTTTTCCGAGCCCAAATAAAAAGGAAGTGCTATTAAAAATAACTGCATAAGGTCACACATATTAGTAATAATAATCAGACATTACATGCCTGCTCTGTGACCAGGCATGTTGGGACGTTAACCTCTTGTTTGGTTCAGAGGAAAGAGAGAAAAAAAATGCACATCTGAAAAAAAAGGACATTCTGGGAAATTTGGTTGCCTCACAAAGTGCACGTCATTTCCTCCTATGACAAATGTGTGGTTTCTGTCTTTTAAAAAAGTTTGAAAGCAGTGTGATTATGACGAGTCCGTGCAATTGGCCTGTGACACCGAGTGGAGAATGAATGGTCATGTAAAGAGTATGCATTTTAAACAGTTTATGGAACCAGCAACAAGTAAGTTTGATTTATTTATCTACTTTTCTATTAAAATACAAAACAATAATGCATCTTTACTTTCCATTGTGGTTATTTTCGGTGCCTTACAGCAATTGTGAAACTGACTGAAGTTTCAGATTCAACCGTTTTTTGAACACATGTCGTTTTCTAGTTATAGTGAATTAGTTTTGGAGAATCTGGACAATATTTAAAGAGACTGATAATATTTGTTGGCATCTAAACATACTTTAACTACAGTATATGGTTCTATAAAATGTCTGAACTGATAACATAGCAGACTTCTGGTGTCCTTTTTTTGCTGAATATTTCTATTCAAGTCTATTTTTATCACTCCTGCCTTCCTACTTGTGGCTTTTAAGTTCCCCTCACCGCTAGGATGCAGGATAACCTTAACTGACCAGCTTCCTTTCTCCGCAGCATTACTCTCTCTCCTGCTGGTTATGGCTGTTGATTCAACACGATTTGTGGCAGCAAGCAGAAACCAGCAGTGTGGGAATTCTCTGCAGCAGACCTTGAAGCTTACCAGACTCATACATAAGCAATCTGGCGACCTAATCAAAACATATGTGAGTACAGACATAAAAGTGCTGCATTTTTATTTTGCCGTGTTAAATCTTCATCAACTCCACCCTGTTTTAAAAACACAATATGCCAACTATTCATGTTCCTCTTTAACTTAGTCTGATATTTTTTTTTTTGCAGAAAGCCTCTCAAGGAGAAATGTCAGAGCTCTTCTGCAAGGTGTCAGTCAACGACGTCCCTGACCCCAACATCTCCGGCCTGGAGCACTCAGAGAGGATCGTGAGCATCTACACGCATCTCCAAGATTTCTTCCCGCACTTAAAACGGGTGTACGAGCAGCAGACGGACTTGCAGTCACCCACGAGCCCGCTGCTGACAGACCTGAACCGAGTCAGGGCCAGCAGCAGGAGCCTGGCCGCTCTCGTAAACAGCTTCTATCAGAGCCTCTTCCCAAACCTGCCCATGCCAGAGCCAGCAGGAGGGCCGACGACACTACCGCCGCCTCAGAACGTCTTCCAGCAGAAGGTCTACGGATGTGTTGTCCTGAAGACCTACCTGAAGCTGCTGTCAAACGTTACTCGAGAACTGAGGACTCTAAAAAACAAAGTGTGCAGGAGGAGGATACAAATTAACTCACTCTTCTGAGGATGACCTAAGGCTGGCCTTAGACAGTTTTTCAACAGCACTTATCCTCAATGGGTTGATGAAGACTATAAAAGATATAAGTGAGTAGTATGAAGGTGGCGGGTACATCAGTGTAATGAAGCCTATTTATGGTATTTATTATTTATTTTCTTATTTCTGATAAGAGGGATGCTGTTAAAGAGCAAGTGTGAAGGTATCTATGCAAGCTATGTATATTTAATGTCTAATATGTTATGTAAGGTTCTACTTTGCTGATGTAAACTTATTTGCTGTGTACAGAATTATTAAAGGATACTTTGCAGCTGTACTTCTTCTATGATCTTTCATTTCTCAGTGTGGTTGCATCAATAATGTACAATTTCAGCAACACGGGAGTGTCTGGAAAAACTCAAAAATAGATTTTCATACACTACATGCGTCTTCGTCTTTGCTGGACTCAGCTTGTATAACAATATATCTGTTTCTACACTGCTTAACAAAGATTGTCTCTGCAAAAAAGTGTAAATAAAACTAACTAAAATAGTATAATTTGTGCTGGAAGCATCATGTGCAGAATAACATCCATCAAGAGGGGTTAAAAGAAAATCAGGAAGCTGCGGAGACGCTGACTGTGGGATATCAGCTCAGAATGACGCATGTGTTCAACACAAGGCAGTATCGGATAGGAAAGATTTCATGAAACTGGCGGACTGTCTGGCCAGTCACAAGGTGTGGGTGTGCGTGGGTCAGATCACTGTATGTGTTGTTTGCACCCTCATATAGATGGAGACGCAAGTGTGTGAAGGGTGAGATGGGGAAAACAAAAGAGGAGTCTGCAGAAAACCCCTAATTTTAAAATAGATGAATAACAGACGCTGCACGCAAACTTGTCATCTACATATATGTATATATAACAAAGATACCAAATATTGCTGCTGGAATGAAGTAATGCTTAACTAAACTTTCCTCAGATCACAAGCTCTCGGGAAACTGGAAGTAGATGGGGGATTCACTCTGGGTCATGAATCAAGTTCCCTGTTATAACTCTGCTTTATTTAAAGCACAAACGCAGAGGCTACCTCAGGACAACAGCCATTCTTCAGTCTACATTATTCATTTATTTTCACCACTTAATGCTTTACACGACCACAGAGAGCAATGATGAAGTACACCCCAGCAGACAGGCTACAGTACTGTATGTGTTGGACTATAGTCATAAATCCTCCAAGTAAAACACTCCCTAATCCACCTGACTCTGGAGAAACGCCAGATAATCTGCACAAGGAAGAACATGCAAACCTGAACACAACAGGAGGGGCCTTTTGCTGTAACAACCGATCCACCTGTGTTCAGCACATCACTATGAACATGTGGCAACTTCTGCACAACTGCAATATACTATACACATTTGGTCAAACTATAGTACTGTTTCCAAGGTCAAGAAAAATGCCCACTCTCAACTGCATTATAGTTTTCTGTAGGGTATTCCCATGTAACATGAGATTAAAAACAAGGAAATAGTCTACAGCCATACTAGCTGTGAGCCTGCGTGCTTCAGCTTAATGCTCACATCATGATGCTAACATGCTCAAAGTGACAATGCTAACATGCTAATGTTTAGCAGGTATTATGTCTGCCATGTTCACCATCTTGGTTTAGCGTGTTAGCATGCTAACAAACACAAAGTACAGCTGAAGTTAGGGTCGGGCGCTGGCATAAACACTCTATGTGGTGCATTATGTTCAAATAACGGGATAATTTTACTCTGAAATGGTAATAGAAATATGTTTACGTACAGTGGATTCATATTCCTTAGCTTCTTACCTTTCAAAGGAGACCAGAAATATGCATATAAGCCTTATGGTTGAGGAGCTATTCCAGATTCATTTTGGGTATGCTATTTTAGGCATTTCTTCCTAAGGCTACGGCTTAGGTTATTAGAAAGTAAGAGATTTGTTTTACTTCAATTGTCCATCTCTATTGTGTGTGTGTGTGTGTGTGTGTTTTGCATGTATTTGGTCATAAAACAATATATTGGACCAAATTGAAATTGTGACCTGATGATGGCGCTACATGTTAAGGGATAACCAAAGTCATTACAGTTCAGGGTCACCAATGTTTTTACCCAATTTTTATGGCAACCCATCTAATATTTGATGAGAAATTTAAATTAAAAAAATAATTTCAACCTGATGGTGGCGCTAGAGAATAAGTCAGAGGTTTTAATCAAAATCATGAGGATACATCATCTGGTAATGTCTCTGCAAAATGTTTGTGCCAATCCATCTGGTATAGCTATATATATATATTTCACTGAATAAGTGAAAACTTCAGCAACATTTCTCTACAGAACCAAAGAGAGATAAAACAGAATGATTTTCAACGTGACTGTCCACTAATGAACACAAGTAGTCAATTAGAAATCTGAAACACAATTACATACTGTATGTCATATTTTATTGCAAAAATATGGACAGCTTTACAAAGTAAAAGCTTTAATGTTACAATGACACAGACAGTAAAAGTGACAAATATAATCATTCAATTGATGAGTACCTGCAAACCAATGACCCAACATGTACCATGTTGAAAAGCACTAGATCATACAGAACCTACTAAAAAAAACATACTATAGAAATGACAGAAATATCAGGTGCAGGTTCATTATCATTTAACATGCTTTACATGTTTTAACCCATGGAGGGCAGCATACACCCATGACTGAATACATTGAAGTGCATCAGAAGTGCTGATGGGTATCTTTGGGCATTCTAGACAGTCTATCACTTGGCTTTCGAAAGGGAAATATTTAAAAAAATTAAGTGTTAGTATTATCTGACACACAACACAAAGCCACAATACCTGTCTGCACAGCAACACCAAAAGATGGGGACATAATAAACAGGTATTGATTTTTGTTTTTAACCGATAGTGACAGTAGTATGAGCTTGACGGGAAACATGGGGCGAAAGATATTTTGAACCTTTTTGAAAAGGCTTATATGAGATTACTGTTCTTGGTTCTTGTTGCTCATAAATGTGTCTATTTTCCCACAAAAGTCACAACAAAAGATTGGAGTAATAGTGTGAATGATAATGAAACAAGCATTGAGAGCTTAAGTTTGGTTTAACATTTTAAATGCTGGTATAGTAATTCAAACTTCTGACACAATGAAGCTGCAAACGCTTTGTTCACATGTTGGATTATAAATTGGAATACAGAGGGTTTTAAGGGTAGTTAGACAAAACGTTTCACCATCAAGCACGACGGTCTCTCAAGATTTTATGATACTTGAGAGACTTTTCATGCACAATCTGTATTAAAATGTCTCTATGACTAATTATCATGTGTGAATCAGTCAGTCTTCCGTGAATAAGGACTGATAAGATACTGCTTTTCAGCGTTTAATCTTGCATGACAGCACTCCCCGTTTCCTTTTTATCAGAAACACACATCGTGAACTGAAGTCAGATCTGTTTCATGGGGTATTATTGTGCAAATGTAAATGTGTGCAGAGCATGCACCAAGTGTCATATTTGCAATAATAAATAAAAGGCATTTCAAATGATTGCATTGCTATTATTAGACACACCTAGATATATTTAAAGACAAACCTTTATATCCCTGATAATTACTGATTTATGGCATTAACATTTTTAAAGGTTCTTCAAGCATCAACATGTGCATGCATAGAGTCATACTGTCTGCTACTCCAGACAAGGATATCTGATTATTGCTTAGTCCAACTACTAATAGGCTGGTTGTTATTGGACTGATTATCTCATATTATTGCTCACAATCAAATAAACTACTTCTATTAAATCTGCATGTTTTCATCGAATTTGCATAGTTATTCAAACATGAGTAAGGCATATTATTCAATGCAAGCGACAAACAGATAGTGAAACCGTAATTATGCGCCTTCGGGGTTTTCCCAAAGTCACTGCATAGTTTAGTGTACCAACCTCACTTACAGAAGGTTGTCGTGTCCATATTCAAAAAGCGAACGTTCATTCTTGATTCAACCTCAATGCCAGTCAGCAACTAAAAAACAAAGTTTTAAGTTGTTTAAAATGTATTTTGCTGATAATGTCACCATCCTTGAAAGTGGTATGGTTGACTTATTATTTGACTTTGCAAAAACTACAAATTTGAATCTCCAAAGTGCACTTTCAAAGTGTGGTAATTAATTAAGAAAGTAGTTTTTGCAAACTTTGTATTATGGTGTGTATTCTGTGTACCAACCTTGAGGAAATGCTCAAACGTGATTCCCTCATAGAATTCATCAGGTTCCTGCGTGTGAAAAAGTTACAAACAAACAATGAATCCAGCACAGAAGGATAGTTTGGGTATTTTGAAGTAGGTTTGTATGAGGTACTTATCTATAGTAGGTGTATTACCTACAGTAGATAACGGTCGGCACACCCCCAGATTGGAGAAGCAGACAGGAGTACCGACATGGGAGCAAAGCAATGTACTGCTGTGGATAGGGCCGGCAGCAATATGTATTTTAGTCACCTAAAAGAAAGGCTCACTTAAAAAAAACAATAATGGTTTAATTGTAAACTATATTTAGAATATTGTCACCGGTTTACCTTGCCGTCAGACAGCCCTTTACGACAGGGAACTGAAGCCGTTGTATCCATCAATGCTCTTGCCAAAGCAACTGGACAACATTGAAAAAAAAAATGTAATTTGACCTTGCAGAACACGGGAGTTGTCCAGTGTTCTGCGATGTAAAATGACTGTATTAAACGCTGTCTCTGAGTGACTGACTGACTGAGTGATGAAGTTACACGATTGGTCGGCCAAGTGTTGGAGTTTCCTCATTGGCCATTGCTCCTTCAAAATAAAAAGGCAGGGAACAGTCCTTTATCCAAATGAGCCCGTCCAGCGCGCCGCATCCGGCTCACAAAAGTTGGACCCAGCTGTCAAACTAGGCGATCTAGCTCTAAAACGAGATTCAGCAGTGGCATGCTTAAAATGTTTTCAGAAGTAGAATTTGGTCGATTGTTTAGACGGAAGAACGGATATTTTACTAGCAGGCTGCCATGTTGTTTCCTGTTTGAAACGGGAAGCAGAAAACCTGCATGGACCAATCACATGCATTCCACGTTAGGGAACGTCACCGCTTGAACGGCCAGTTGAGTGGAGCAGCGCGTCCCCTAGTGTCCTCGCTGGACATGATGGACATGTAACGCTGGCTTTAACATTATAGACATGACCACTGACCATTTGTATAACAATTTCACAGACTGACCATACACGGTCCGGACTTATACTCGGTTTTGACCGAGTCCTGTTTTCAAAGGAGTCTGATTGCTTTGGCGAGAGCATAGATAACGGCTTCAGCTCCCCGTCGGAAACATAGACTGTATAGCTGTCTCATGGCAAGGTAAATCAGCGAAAATATTCTAATTCACCTTTCTTTTAGGTGGCTAAAATACGTTTTGCTGTTAGCCCCCTTCCACAGCGGTACTTTGCTTTGCTTTCGTGCATCAAACTCCTGTCTGCTTCTCCAAACTGGGGGTGTGCCGACCGTCATCTACTGTAAGAAATACACTGAATATGGATAAGTACCTCATACAACTCCACTTCAAAACACCCAAACTATCCCTTTAATGTTATCTTTAGCTATACTACAGCTCACATACCATGTGACCCATTGAGATACTGGCCACCTCCAACATGGCTGCATCTGCAATGCTTTTGGCTGTGTCCTTCTCCATGGTCTCGCTGAGAGATAACAGCTCCTCCACCACCTGGACAACAAGTTGAAATAAAATAGAGAATCTGCATCTTCTGATCACCTTCAAATTTCAGCTGAAAATGTCCAAATGATGCTGATTAAAACAGACACAGGTGACAGTCAAATCCACATTATTTCCTCAAACTGTGAGTAGAGATTGTTGCAATCTTCACTGGTTATATGACGACTAAAGTTTATTAAAAAGGTGCACAAGATTTGGTCAACAGAAGTGAGCAGAGGCTTACGTGTCTGTACTCCTCGAGGGTTATCGTGCCGTCATTGTCGGTGTCATGCATGTTGAATAAAACTGCGTGCAGAGAAAAACAGAGCCGTCAGTTGTGTGTCAGCCACAGATAACGTCAAGCATGTGATCGCGTGATTTGAAGACACACACATCTCAGTTTATCCCTCCTGACATCCTCACGCTGTTCCGCCATCATGTGCAGTGACGGGGGCCTGAAATGGGACATGACCAACAGAAATTCCTCGAAGCCGATCTCCTCGACGTTGCCCACGCCATTCTGACGAAAGTTTCTAAAAAGAAAATATAGATGGAGCGATTGAGTACGTACGGATCCCTGCACTTCAGCAAATTCTTGAATCTTATCTCACCCAATACTACAAGTTCAGGCATCACTGTACCTTCTGTCAAAGAAGGCCTCTATTATCTGCGTACGGATGGGGTTGCATGCTAGATCTGGGATTTGGCTGAAGTGATCTCTCCTGAGGGTGTAAAGAGGATTTTTAAGGAGTGGCTTTTATGGTGTCACATACTGCAATATATAATCACGGCCACAAGTTGCAAGCTGTGTGTGCTAAACATAAAGCCTGTTAGGCGGGTTTCCACTTCCAAAGAAAGCTGGGTAGCTGCCAGGCTGATTTGCTTAAAGGGCCAGTGTGTAGGATTAGATTATAACATTTAGAATATAATCACCTGAAACTAAGAATCATTGTGTTTTTCTTTGAGCCCTTCATATCTACATAGGGAGCGGGTCCTCTTCATGTTGCTCCGCCATGTTTCTACAGTAGCTCAGAACGGACAAACCAAACAGTGACCCTATTTGAACTTTTACGCTACCGGAAGGCCACCGTATAGTTCTCCGACACACTTACGAAACCGAGGTAAAGTGAGCCGCACGCAGAGTGTAATACCGTGGTACTGCCAGCCGCCATCTGACTTTGCTCCCGAAGTAGTGCGAGGCAAAGGTCCTGAACTATACCACGGTGTTACCGCAGTTTTGGAAAAGGAGGAGTGAGCGGAAGGGCACTCAATTGGTTGCAACCTCACATGACACTAAATCCCACACACTGGTCCTTTAAAGAAACAAATCAAATGATAACGAAACGAAAATCTGAAGGTAGCACTTAAAAAAACAAAAACATTACAACACATAGTGCTTAAAAAAATCATAAAACTTACAGCAGCGTATCTTCATTGTGGCTCAACTGCTTGAATCTTTTATGTAGGACTGCAATCTGCTCAAATGAAACTGAAAACAGAAAAGTTCATTTTTGTGCATGCATAAATAGCCTAAATGATAAAAAAAAAAATGCTTCAAAACCTATAAGATATTAATCATTTTGACATTTAAATAAGCAAGTTCTTTATTCCCTCACACATTTTTGCTGGAGGCGTTCAAGGCAGCACATTTGGATATTCATATTCTATGTAAAACACTTTGGTTTGCTGTCTGCTGTCACCTGCACATTACACATCTCTTTCATATGAGGCTACAGGTGAATTAAAGTAGCTATTGTTGCATAATAGCTAAAAGTCACAATAGATTTACCCTCTTTCTCTTAAACTGTTGTGTCAACGCTTTCAATACAGTGTCTAATCTATTATTAACTGTACCTCTCTCTCTGTAAACTGGGTAAAGTTACACTTCCATTAACTTGCGATGTAAATAATTGATTACTGCTTGCACCACACAGACTGGTTTTCCTTTAGAGATGCTGGAAACTATAAAAGGCAAATAATGATCATCTCTTTTTACTGTGAAATGGTCGGATTTCCCCTTTAAGATGAGAAATGAGTGTGAATGAAATCATATTTCCGGTGCGGTGAGATCATGTTTGCACACATCCTACACGTCTGACTGATGCCTTAACACTAAAGCAAAACAATAATAACGATGATGATTACTCACAGCCAGTCTTTTCCGCCAGATCAACGTATTGTGGTTGACCAGGTAAGGACTGCAGAGCACCCATACCTCGACAAGGATCTCCCACCGGACGGAATGAGCAGAAATGAACCGAAAGTGTTGTTATTGTTCACGGATCTCAGAGGATCATGTAGTCTCACACTCATCCATCTCCACCTTTGGTGTTTGTATGACAGATCCCGAGCTCACACTTCTTGTCCCTGTGCGGTCGCGAGGCAGGTCTCATCCTCTCGAGCTACTTCCGCGACTATACCGTCCGGATGACGACACAACAACAGGCTGCAGCTTCAATTATTCATCCGGACTAGTTGATTTATTCAGAGGCTGCAGCGACCATTCACTGTTTGTTTATATAGTAGTAATGTACCAGAAGGGGAAGATGGAGAGTATAAGAGCAAGTAGAGTTCTCAGATATCAGAATACAGGCTCAAGTGACTGAAAGATGATAGATAACGTTTCAAACTGAACAGAAATTTTAAGTATTTTGTATAGTACAGTATATTATGTCTAAAAGAAAGTCATAGTAGGCTATAGTATGCTGAAAAAAGTCAAAAAAAAGTCATGTTTTCATGTTGAAAAAAAGTCACAAAAAGTAGTAAGTCATAAAAAAGTCATAGTACAACCTATTATTTTGAAAAAAGCAAAAAAAATGTTATAGTACACCCACTATGTCAAAAAGTCATAAAAAGTCATTGTATAGTATGCTGAAAAAAAGTAAAACAAATAGTAGTAGTAATGTACCAAGCTGGGAAGATGGAGAGTAAGAACAAGTAGTTCTCAGATATCAGAATACAGACTCAAATGACTGAAAGATGAGAGATAATAACGTTTCAAGCACAGAAATTTGAATTTATTTTGTATAGTACAGTATATTAAGTCTAAAAAAAGTCATAGTATACTATGTCGAAAAAAAGTCACAAAAAGTCACTGTATAGTATATCAAAAAAGTCATAAAAAAGTCATAGTACAACCTATTATTTTGAAAAAAGCAAAAAAATAAATAAAAAAATTATAGTACACCCACTATGTCAAAACATCACAAGAGGTCATTGTGTAGTATGTAGAGAGAAAAAAATCATACGATGGTAGGTCGAAAAAAGTCATAAAAAAGTCACAGTAGGGCCTATCGTATGTCGGAAACAGTCATAGTGTAGTCTGTCGAAAAAAGTGAAAAAAAAGTCATAGTACACCTGCTATGTCGAAAAAGTCATAAAAATTCATTGTATAGTGTTTTAAAAAAGTCATGAAAGGAATTGTATAGTATATTGAAAAAGTCATTAAAATGTCATAGTACAACCTATTATTTTGAAAATAAAAAAGTTACAGTACACCCACTATGTCAACAAATCATAAAAAGTCATTGTATAGTATGTAGAAAAAAAGTTTAAAAAAAATCATACTATAATATGTCAAAAAAAGTCATAAAAAAGTCATAGTAGGGCCTATTGTGTTGAAAAAGTCATAAAAAGTAATTTTATAGTATGTCGAAAAAAGTTAAAAAAAAAATGTGAATGTGTAGTAGTTTGTCTCACCATGAATTATGATCAGCCCAACTTATTTCTTTCATTCATTTATCTCTGCCAGTTCCACAGGTGCTCCCACCCACCTGTTTTAAGTCCTATTTTGCAGCAAAAACTGTGTTGAAAACATAGACTGTACACCCACAAAATGTTATTTTAAATTCTGGATATTTCAAAGATTCTTCCAAAAATAACAAATATGTCCAGCTGCACTACAGGAAATACAATATTTCTATTTGATGTAATTGTGTAGCCATAAAAACATGGCATTGATAGATCATATAATATTTATATATTCATAATAATTTTGCTGAGCACTTCAAAGACTTTCTCATCCATGTTGGCTTAAAAGTTGGGGCTCAAAGTTCAGTCTTGACCTCGATACAATCGAAAGCTCCAAAACAGCTACTAAAATGGACCTTGAGGTGAGACTGTTTTGTCAACTGCTGTTTCGAAAGTCAAGAATGAAACTTTGAATCTCAATGGTAGAAGCAGGTTGAATGTCATGTAGCTGCCAGACTGATATGACAACTTCCTGAACTAAATTTGACCATCTGCATCCACCATCAGACATAAATGACTCCCTCCATCTCAGACTGGCTCAGACTACACCAATACTTTCTCCACACACTCTTTTAAATCAGCACTTGACACAGAAATAAATAAAGCAGTAATTATTAAAGATTAAACCATCAGGAGTATTGCAGGCCACTGTGGAAAAAGGCCTGTTGTGACATTGCTTATTGGGGTGTGTCCCTCAAGTTCAACAAGTTTGAATGCTTCAAACCACAGAGGAGTCAGCAGTTGGCAACAGGTTTCTCTGTTGTGAGACGCAACATGAAGGAAGTCTCATTAACCACAATGCCCTTGCATGAGGAATTTACATGAGCTCCAGGGTTTTTCAAATGCAATCAAAAATAACATAAAAACCGGTTAATCCGTATGATCTTGAAGATCTCAGTCAGTATTTGTGCGAACAAAAAAAGAAATATCCATCTGGTGTATCCAAAGTTTATTCTGTTTCTGATCTCGTTCCAATTTTATATTCCTTACGCTTACGTGAAAATGTGCACTGAGACACACAAAATGTGTCTGAAACGTTTCCATAAATGATCAAAGCATGAGGACTGCAGTAAATAACACAAGTGAAACAAGTTGCATGCTAAATATATTATTGATTAAAACTATGTAGTGCTAAAGTACACCACATGGTGGGAGCATTGTGTCAACTATGTAATGTAACACCAGTTTCTGGCTGGAGAGAAAGGTCAATTATCCCTGATGTCAGTTATGTTTTCATCAGAGCAGGGGTAAAATATATAGGGTGTGTGTGCCTGTGTGCATTAAAATACCTTTATTTCATAATGTTTCATCTTAGTCACTTAAGGGTAGCATCTGTGGTTCCATATCATGTCATTCTCGTTACATTCATTGTATTGAATGTATTGTTAAACCATAGGATAGATACTCATTTTCAGTATTCAGTGTCAACAAATTAACTACCGCCAATTTTCTTTCACCATCATTCGCAAGGCATTGTGGTCTTTATTAAACTATAATAAGCTGATCCCAACCTGTCTCACTCTGCAGCTGTTTCCAAAGCTGTCGAGCCCCACCGTCTGCAACTGCTGCATCCTCCGGTCATGAGCAATTAGCTGTCACTGATAATAGAGAATCAACAGGCATCGTAAGGACAATAGCAACACAAGTGAACTGCTTGAAAAATAATCATCTTATCCTTTTATTGTATCCTACTAATCTCCCTTTGTTTACATTTCTCTTAAAATCTGAGTATTATCCTGCACAATACTGTATTCACACCTGAGGATTGTTGAGAAATTGTCACTTTTTAAGCTTAAGCATAAACTTATAAAACAGTCCATTAGGTAAATCTGAAAGCCCCATGATGACACTAATCAAATATTAAGTACATAAAAGGTGCAGTAATAGTGGCACTTTATCGTGAGCACTCTGTAAACTTGCTATGATACAACATGGTTAATCAGAGTCCCCCCTCAAGATACAATTATCTCCTGGGAGAGCTCGTTATGCTCCCTGTGCCAAATTATGACTGTGATAAAATGCAAACTGTGTCATAACATTTGTCCTTGCGCTATATAGCGAGTTAACTTGTCAGGGGGGCAATAATTTGTTCATGGGCTCTTATTGTCCACACTCTCCTACCCATAGACCCAGAAAGCCAACCATTACTGCTGTGCTGGAACACTTTTTGGCCCCCTGTTTTCTGTGTGCCATTCAGCAAATTGATTAAACATGACTTTATTTGGGAATGTGCAAAATGTACACTAAAATAATGGCCTGTTTGCAGGAAAAGGTGTATGAATTCCGCGATAATGTGCAAGGTACTTAGCGTGCAATAAGAACACCTTCTCAGAGCTAGTGACGTAGAATAAAAAGTGAAAATGGATGGGTCCAACAAACACAGGACTTTCAACCAGGAGGCCGGTATTCGAGACCGGTGTTTCGATTTGCGAGTTTAGTTAGTGATATTTTTCACATGTTTTTAGTGATGTTTGTGACGTGTTTTCCGTACTTATGTTACGTGGTTACGTACGTATTTTACTTAGTTTGCGTACTTATTTCAGCCATGGCGTTTTTTTTCTCCCTAAACCGAACCAAGTGGTTTTGTTGCCTAAACCTAACTGCGGACGTTACCGTAGATTGGCTGCGTGGCGTACAAATGACAGCAAAAAGCGGCGTACAAATGACGCGTGAAAAGCCTAAAATGCGTTCCCATGAAACGTGGAATGTTGTACTGTCTCGTGCTATTTATACGCCTTCCCGTGAGACCAGGTTGTTCTACATTTTGACACAGGGCCTCTCAACAAGACAGGCTCAAGATTAATTGATAAAGCACGACTCACCTTAGTTGATATTGTACTTTGGTGGTGCAAATTTTGCAAATTATGTACAACCAATAGGGCTTTTGGAGCGCCTATAGGGGTCTGGGACCTTGGGGAAGTTGACCACTTTGTCAATCTGGTTGATCCAGCCTCGCCTTGCACAATAAAACAACTATTAACATCTTTTTAATGGGCTCAATCACAAATAACTATTCAGTAGATTATATCTTTGAACACAGTTAAAAAACGTGGGAATGCACAAGGTCAAAGATCATATTCTGCATGACATGTATATTGTGGATTTAGATTTGGTCTGTTTTGTTAACACAGTGCCACTTATATGAGCGACCCAACAATGAAAAGTAATGCTTTAAATATCTGTAAGCTATTGGCCTCTGACAGCTGAGAGTACAGGAGGATGATTGTGGTAGAAAGAGGTCGACCGAATCAGAACGTGTTCAAATATTTTCCCCGTGCGGGGTAATTTATGCATCTAGTAGTACACAATCAATCTGGTCCTGAAAAAACCCCAATACATTTTCTATTCTCTATCGGTCTCTGCCCTTGAAATGTTCCTTACCATAAAATTGTCTCACTTGCAGCGTATTGTGTTTGCGCGCGTTGTAACTATTACCGAGCGCACTACGCCTGACGGCTTGAAATTGATTTGAATGAAGACTCCGCTTCAGAGAGAAGAGAGAGAGGAGGGGGGGTGGGGGGGGGGAAATAAGGAGGTGTCTGTTATATACGGAGACAAAAAGGGGCGGAAAAAGCGTGGCCAAGGAGAGAGGGCGGCCTGAGCCTGTTTTGCATGCACGGGGGCTTCTGTTGGGAGAAGGAGTTGACAGGGCGCCGCAGTGCTGCCTCCAGCTCTCAGACAACAGCTGCTCATAGAGAGGAGACGTCCTGAGGGTGCTGCGACATGTCTCGCTCTTTCTCCATCTCTCTTTTCACCTGTCTGCCTCTTCCTTTCACCGAACAGACGTACGTTAGACACACTGCCATCTCCACATTCACACACACACACATCTCTTTTTGTCAATGACACACAGACGCACACACATCGGTGCATGAGATTCATAAGATATTGGCAGGCTGCCTGTGCTCAAACAAAACACTCAAAATAAACCAGGTGAAGCTGACTTTCTGATGGAGTCTGTTGTTTGTACTTAGAAGGATGTTTATGAAGAATAATTATCAGCAGTTAAATGGAAATGAAATGTTCTCCCTCTGCTGTTTTTTTCCGAGCCGCTGATGACAGCAATTCAAGTAGACGAGCCTTTGTATTAACATCAAAAACACATTTCTTGATATTTGCACCGGTGAAATTTGGTTACTTATGAAGTTTGTGCGATAGCTTTTGATCCATTTCCTCAAGCGAAAGAATAGAAAGACAATTTCTGCTGAGTGATTTTTATCCACATCCTGAAGAACCACACGCAGCAATATTATTTCTATTGTCACCACATCTCATTGTGTGAGTGTGATGTCTTTATATCTCACAATGACATTGTAAGATTGTTTGATGTGAATCTAAGTCCCTGTCTATTTAGCATTCATACGCAGTGTATCAACATTTAGTAAATGGTTTACATCACACTATGATGTAGTTGTAAGCAGATGTGTATTAATGTATTTGTCAACCTAACTCCTCCTGTGTGTGACCATAAGTGGAGGCTGGTGTATAAAAAGATAATGTAGCACAGTTATTATAATAATATTAAATATATATGGAGGAATATAGGTGTTATAGTTGCTGATAAATTAATAAATAAACTAATAAGCACTTAAACATGTCATTATGGCTGCATACAACTACATTATAATGTGTTATAAACCATTAATTACATGTTTGTATATGCTAAATAGGCGGACTTAAAAGTAAAAGTAAGTTAAGCATCAATCTGTGTTGCCTCTGATTTTTTTGTCTCATAAAAACTTCAGAAAACCTTTAATTTCACATTAAACCTGCAGGAGGCAGAGTGTTTTTGGCATCATTGGGCAAAAAATCCATAATAACCTTTCAGCATATTGTAATTCAAGTGTTCTGAGAGAAAACTATGGCTCTGTTTTCAGGCTTTAGAAAATCTGGCCCGTGACGCCAATCACAGGTCATTTCAACATTTGAGGCGAGAAATAGATATTACAGTAACAGTAAGAATATTGATTCATATTTGATCAGCGCTGCCTAGTTTGACCGTTTGATCAGAGTTTGCGAGTGACCGTTTTACAAAAATAACTTTTTTTAATCACATTTGCTCCAAATCTGCGTACTGCTGCTTTAATACAAATAAATCAATACAAATGAGTGGATGACAGATTTCTGAATGGTCACCCCATATTTACATAAAAATGCTATACATTAATATAAATGGATCTGAAATAAGTTTAGAAGCCAGCTTTTGTTTGTGTACTATTTATTACTTCCTTTACTTTAAAGGTGACCCAGTTCCAATATCAAAACATCCAGAGACAGGGTGCTGAAAATTGAGTTAGAGATAATTACCGTACCTCATGAGAAGGATAAGCTGAAAAACATCTTCTGTCTATGTGGCTAAAAAGAAAAAATGATTTCACAAAGCAAGACTTCGTGTCCAACTGCGAGTAGGAATGACAGTGCTTGTACTGTCACCTTAATCTTATTACTCAGTCTAGTGAAGTAAATCACTAAGGTGATTTCACAGCATTTTCACAGTTTGCTTTTGAATTGATGGCACATAAAAGGATATAAAGGTGTGTCTTTTTTTAACTTTTTGCCCTTGGTTTGTCAAAATAAAAAAGGAGCAGGGATTGCAGAGGCGTGGACAGGGCATGCTCTGATCTCCAGACAGAAAGAAATCAATTTCAGAGTACATGCAGTTTAGAGACAGCCAAAGTCGAAACTAAGTAATGGTGCAAGACAGTAAGGTTGTAGAAAGGTCAGTGGAGTTTTAGAAATATAAAAGCCATTATAGAACATAAATCCATCAAAACTATACAGTTTCAAGTGAAGACAAAATGGTCTTTTTCCCCCAACAACTTGCTCCAGCTCCCCCTGGGAGAGAACCCTCATCCCTCCCAGGCCAGGTGGGAGATTTAATCTCTCTAGTGTGTCGTGGGTCTTTTCTGGGGTGTCTTCCCAGTTGGTCATGCCTGAGCGACACCTCTCAACAGAGCCCGACACTTTCATGAGATGCCCAGACCACTTAAACTGCTCCTCACAATGCAAAAGGAGCAGTTGTTCAATGTCGAGTCATCGGACTGACTGATAAATTGAGAGTTATACTTTATAGCTCAGCTCTCACTTCACCGCCACATGCTCATACGAAGTCTGCCAGCCTAACAACTTAATGCTCCTATCAATCTCACAAACATCACTCTACAATACCTCACCTGAACTCCTCCACTTGAGACAGCTGCTCCCCTCCTCACCCAGATTGAGCAATCAACATTTTTCCTGCATCACATTCAGCTTCAAACCAAAGGTCGCAATCCTTTGAAGCAAAAAGGAGAGCGTCATCCGCAAAACGCAGAAAATGCCATCAGAGTGTCACCAAATTTCAAAGTGTCCAACATTTGCATTCAATCCTATTTGTTCTCAGCATTATCATCATTTAAAGTATTTAGCGCACTGATTCAATCAAAAATGTTTCTACCCAAGTTTACATGTTTCAGTAAAGTAGGCTCTGTTGGCTTCCACTCAGTGGTGAAATACTTAAAGGCAGATGTGTTAGTCAGGAAAACTGCTTTTTTTTTGTAACATCACAAACTAAAGTAGGCCTACCCAAGTCAGTTAATGGTGTGCTTTTTGGCCTTGGAAGTAATGCTCAGTTCCTACTTGTCTGCTCTGAGGTCGTCAAAATTAGATTTGCACATGTATAACTAAAATCATAATAACACACTTACTGGATAATTTATACAACAGTCTGTATATAAAACTATTAACTACAGTATATATACTACTGTATAAACCCGGTATTTCTGCACAGTTGCAGATAAAGATCAGGTTACACTAATATTATATTATACTATTAGTAGATTAGATTCCAGTGGTGGCTGCGTAGGATTTTTTCCGACTTGTGTGATCCAAATATCTGCAATAACTCCAGAGAGCATTGTAAAGTCCAAAAGTCAAAATGTATTGAAAAAGATAAATATAAATCATTTCCAAAGTTCACAACATGTTTTTGTCTAACAAAATATTCGGATTCAATCCATATTTATTGCTGTTTAGCCACACTGAATCAACTTATTCAAATTGAGGATTTTGTTCAAGGACTTGAACGCACATTTTTTTAAGGCTGATGACATCAGAAAATATGGGGGCTGGGGTGCTCAGCTTTTCTTATATACAAGAAGGGGGGGGGCTTCAAGGAAAATAATTTGGCAACCACTGCATTAGAGCTGATAAACACTGTTTAATCCATTCCTTACACTTTTGTTGTGTTTTTAGTTTTGGAAAGGCTGATAAAAAGACACCACCATCCGTTTTCTTTAAATGCAGAGTATCACCCTCACTACAGCTCCATGCACACATAAATTCAGAGCGTAACAGACCTGCCATGCCTAGTTCAGGTTGCTAAGGTACAATTTGTCCTACAGCGTTTCCCTGAGGCTACAGTGAGCCAGAGAGGAAACTGAGCTGGGTTTCTTCTGCTACTAACTGTATAAAATTTGCAGTTTTCCTTCTCCTCCTGGGGCCTCATGTATAAACGGTGCGTACGTACTAAAATGTTGCGTACGCTGTGTTTCACGCTCACGCCGGGATGTATAAAAATCAACGTGACGTGAGAATGTGCGTACCGTGCCGCAAACTCTAGACCAGTCGTGAGAATGTGCGGGCCGTCCTCCAAACTCTGTCATCTGGCAGTGTCAAACTACAAAGTCCTGAAACTCGCTAAATGTGTAAAAATATTTTTTTCCACTCAACTTACTGAGCTTTATTTATGATGTGGGATCAAAAAAAACAACCCACATATTTCTTAACTAGTTTGCGCATAAAGTTTAACATCAGAGAGGCACAACAAAAACACATTTAAACTAATTTCCCAGAGATGGCATGACTTAACCACCGTGCCAAAAACAAAATCGCGTGCTGCACAATGTGGCAAACCTCCGTGGTGAGCCTGTGTCCCCTGGAGCTACAGATGGATGAACCGGACCCTGGCACACCTAACAATGAGCCAAATGCAGCAGCTATATGGCGCCGTTTGGATGAGATACACAGAATGTAAAGCAACGAGGTGAGTTGAGACAAACATTTATTTTTCAACAAGGTCTTTTAATATATGACTTATCCCACCATCATTCATTCTTTTTAATTCGTTGCATATATATATATATATATATATTATCCTTCATTGTATTGACAATCTCTCTCTGTGACTCCAGCACAGCGTATAGTATATTTGAGGACGCGGCCAGACCGGCGCCCCTCAGCAGTCGAGGCACGGGGCGCAGCTGATCGTGCGCCTTCGGAAGCCTTCGGGAACCTTCGGGTGCGCACGGTCAGCTGCTGTGGAGACGTTGCGTTTGTTACTGATTCCTGATGAAAGACCATCAAATAAAATATGTTTTCTAGCTTCCACCTCAGTAACAAACACTTCAATTTCACACTCTGTGAAATTCTTCTTTTTTGTTCCTTTTCCAGCGTGATTTGCCGTTGTTATTTGGACAATAAGTGACAGCAGGGCGCGTGTTTATAGTCATTTGCATAGTTATTAATGGGAGGAGACAAGGCGGACCAAGTGGCACGTGCAGCTGCGCTCAATTTCACGTCAAGTGGGATGTATAAAGGAAAGGTGCGCAGGAACAGGCGTGCGCATGGTTTTATACATGTGAAAATTTCTGTGCGTACGTACTTTTCCAATTTTGTGAGTACGCCATCTTCCAGTGTGAAAGCTGCGCAGTCTTTTATACATGAGGCCCCTGGTTAATAAGTGTGCTGGTCGGCTGGGGCATAGTGCTTACAGCATGTACTTAAGATGGATCACCTTACTTGCAGCTATTTAAAATAAAATGTTTATCGGTAAAGGGTATGTTGGCCTTATTGTTAAGCAGGCAGCTCATAGTCGGTGTGTGAAAGTTATGCTCAGCTTTAACCTATAACACATAGTAATGTCTTATTTGCCAAGTATGATTATCTAAATATCAAGTTCATGCATTGAATGTTTTATGCCCTATAATGTTGTATTAGTGGCACAAAATTGAGTGTTTCCAGTGATTTCATGGTGAAGGAATAATCATATGCAAAGGTCATAATGTGGAAATACTGATAATAGTATCTATATTGTTCCATTAGAGTCGCCAATCTCAAGGATTCAGTCCCATTGCTCTGACCTTAAGTGTAATCAAAGTTTATAACAGAAGTGTTTATGGACTCACGGCTCTGAATGCCAACATGTTAACTGGTTTGCTTAGACGTTAATTTAGGATTAAGTGATGCTTTAACCTCACAGACCCTTCGGTAGGCTCATCATTAGAAATTCAAATCATGAACTTTATGCAAGTCTATTGAGCCTAAATGTAAATTGATGTGGAATATGCTAAATTACAGGAAAATATGCATAAAATTATACATTTTGCTATCAAAAGCAAGGACAGCTGTTGAAACCTTAAGAGAGAGAATATTAAGAAGATGAGGGGCGTCACAGAGGTGGCAGACTGTCCTGTACTCAGATGAATATGTGATGATTGGACGGAGCACAAGAACCTGTGATTATAATCGACCCTTCTGGGCGAGGTTCTGTCCCTATGTGCTGTGATTTGATTACTAAATGAAACCAAGTCAATATATTCTGGTCTGATATGACCCCCTCAAGCCAACAGGGTGAAAATGAAACACTAGAAATCCCTCGACACGGTGCATGAACAGTCATGACTGCTCCATGTTGTTCCCATTGACAACTGTGCAACGAGTACTCCTATGCTGGAATAAATACTAAAAGTGTGTTAGATCGTGGTAACTTCATTAAAAAGATTAAGATTCAATATGATTGTACCAAATTCAGGGTCAATTCATCCAACAGTTTTGAAGACAATTCACTTAAAACAACAAATATTAACCTTGTGGTAGTGCTAGAGGAAAAGTCAGGGGATCACCAAATCAGACTCATCGTCCAGGAACCATGAATGTCTTTTCAAAAGGTGACATAGTGAATACAAGTTAAAACTTTGACCTGCTGGAGCACTAGATGAAAAGGTCTACATCCAATGGTAATATACAGTATTTCAGAGATGGTGAGCTCGCCGACAGACTGACTTTACCTACCATAGGGCCATGCCGCTAGCCTAAAAACAACTTAATTAGGAATATGTATCCCGAGCACAATATGAACAAAAATAATAACGCTCTAGATTTTGACACAGGGCCCTTATAAAACAGAGGATTTTAAATTAGCTAATAAAGTAGGGCCCACTTTAGTTGATATTGTACCTCAGTGGTGCACACTCTAATTAATCAAATAGCCCAAAACCAGTTGACATGCAGTAAACCTGGGAGAGTTGCCCACTTTGTTGAGTTGGCAATCCAGCCTTGTGGACATTGTAACAAAATATTTACCTGGATATTAAAAAAACAACTATAAAGCTGCAAAACAATTATTGTTGTAGGTTAATCTACAGCAGGAACTACGCAAATTGTTAATATGCTGCCGGTCCCCAGCAGATTAAATCTAATGTTGATGAGACCCCCTGACCTTCCATATATATCCAAGCTGTGTTATCATGTAGTTGGCAGATTGCTATTAAATTTGTTCTTCAAAGTACACATAATTGTCTTGCAGTGTACAGATATGAGGCTTTAATGCCATTATCTTTTATGTTACTTTGAAAATGAGGTGTCATACAGTCAGGCTGTTCTCATACACAGTCTGTAGCTATACCTGCAAAAAGTAATGCACTGTAATTCCCCCAATATCCCCCCAAATCAATTTGTATGTAATCCACATAATCATGAACCAGGATGTGTAAAGAGAGACAAAAAGCCAAAAACATCCGGACTTTTGCCCAGGAGACCGGTGTTCGTACCCCGTGTGAAACCAGACAATAATGTTGACTTATTTGTCACGTAACTTCCGCAATTAAGTAATGCCACTTCGGGAGCTATTTTATCCCAAACCACGATCTCTTTCTCAACCTAACTAAGTCGTTTTGTTGCCTAAACCTAACCTAGCTGTTTCCTGCGAAGACGGAAGTTTATTTTGAACAGACTGTATGCATGTAATGAGCGGAAATTGACATTGGTCACGTGTTGCTACACATTTGTAGGAAAACACACAAAAAATGAAGAATAACTTTACGTAAGATCTCATACGAACCGTTGTAGGAGGATTCGCTGCTACAGTATATAGTAGTATGGTAAAGTAAGTCAGAGTCCGTTTGGTTAATCTTTGATACACTAACAAAGCTAACAGAATTTGTTATAAAACGTAACGTCCTATTCAATGAATTTCAATATACTACTGAAGGTTAAGGCTGTATCTGTGTAAGCCATGCAATATCCCATTTTGAAAAGCTTGTCTTAAAAAACACCTATTCCTCCTGGTCTGACAACACAGCAGTTTTTTGTATTCGACCTACGAAAGTAAACAACACACACTGATGTAAGCTTACATAAAAATGCATTGTCATGAGCCAAGGTCAGTGCTATGGTAGTAAACACACAGTTCCTCAGCCATACCTGCCAGGAAATAGACACTATTTACTTGTATTTCTACAGACACGCAGTATTGAAGATTAGGTTTTTAATACTTGGGATTCTTATTTTAGACAACAAAAAGATTATCATACCAAACAATGCTGAGTCATTGGGTTATTTTTCAAACAGAACCTAGAAAATTCTGCAACTGAGCAAACCTAAAACATGCCGCTGTTTATTGTTTAAAAAAGTGATGGGTGTTGAAGACATTGCTGATGATAAATCATCACTTTATTTTATTAAGTGACCCAAAGTATCACTGTCTGTCTTCATCTTGAACGATTCCATGTGTCTTGTGCAGCTTCCTGAAGGCAGTCAGGGGAGCTTCAAAAGAGTTTTGGCCATCAAGGGAGTTTCAACCAGTTTCATCCTCGTCTTCCTGTTGCTCTTTCTTTTTTTGCATGGGGGACAGGAAGAATTCCACAGAGACATCAGCTTTGTAGTTTGAAGGGACGCTGGTTAATATTTAAATCAAACAAGAAATATTCTGAAGAAAATATATTTTTATGGGCAGTGTACTGATTTGTGAATAGGTATAGACCAAGGCTTTAAAAGTTTTGAATAGTAAAAATTAGTTTTTTTTTTATTTTTGACTTTTCAATTTCATTTTAGTTAAGTTTCAGTTTTTCAGAAAGGTTTAGTTTTAGGTTTTATATATTTAGTTTTACATTTACAGCCGTTTGTTTTGTATAATCTCTCAGAAGTACATACATGTACATACAAAATACATGGCTGGAGAACTGTATAGATGTGGTTATAATGTTTAATTTTTGTGCTACTTTATGGTACATGTCCACAGGTGCGTTTTTATTTTTAATTTTTATTGCAATACATTAACAAAACAATTTGATTTGTATGTGAAAAGAGGACAGAGTTGACCCAGCCCTCCTTCCTCCTGCTGCACAAGGAAATTTTTTATCGCGAGGGATCGCCTCGCTTCCCAGCATTGGACGCTTGATGGGCTGCCATTAGACACAAGGCACTCAGCACCTGATAAGACAAACGCTCTCATTCGTAGGCTGCTGCTCCCAGCTTTCAAACCGGAACCAAACGAGCTGTTTCCAAACAGCTCGTTTGGTTCCGAAATTTTCTTCTGTTATATCACAAAAATATTTCACCAAAATGTGTTTCTGAAAACATTTCATGCGAGAAATAATCCATGCAGTTACTGAATCCGTCTTTATTTTGGATCGACAACGGTTAGTTTAAAAGTTTCTCGGGGGTTTCCAGAGGCAGCGTGATTGCATAAAGTAGCCTAGACTTAACTCAACCTTATACAAATGAGGAGCGGCCAATGCACGACTGCTTACAAGCGAATGAAGGACGAAGGCTGTGGTCATGTACCATTAGAGTCCGATGTGAAGCATCACACATAGCTCCTGGAAGGGCAAGTCAGTTCAATATCACGAGAATTGACAGAAATTCATGCTGTCTCCTTTTTTTTAAATTAAATAGTTTATTTTTATTTAATTTTTTTTTTACTTAGGCAATATTGTTTCAGTTTAGTTTTTCTTAAAGGATATAGTTTTAGAATACTAAAAATATTTTTCACTGCTTATTTTAATTTTAGTCTCAGTTTTAGTTTACTATAATAATCCTGGTTAAATACTATAAAAGTAACACGTGTAGAAATTCAGATGCTTTGTGAAAAGGGCAGTGTTTGTGGTTCAAGTAAAAGAAAATGGCTACATCCTGGTGCATATAAAAATGATAGAGCCACCCTTGATCTATGCTGTCTTTTGTATGCTGACCTTGAAGAAATTCTTGGAATCGGTTTAGTCTGGGGAATGGTGCACCCGAAAGATGCTGACTATCACTTTAAAGTTGAGAAGAATCCCCATCCCTGCTGCTCGGCGCTGCGGTCGCTCACTGCATCAGTGCGGTATTGTTTGTGACCTGTGTCTCCTCCTTCATCCTTCTATTCACTCTCCTGCACTGTGTGAAAAACCTGACGTGCAGTGCTTCAGCAGGAAGGATGGGCACTCGAGCAGCTATATCATATACAGTATATCATATATCCGAGGCTCAGGCGCTCCGCGGGTCCCAGCTTAGCGTTCAGAAAAGACCTGTTGTGTCGAGATACCGGCCTGTGTCACGCTGTGCTGAGGCACGGCGGTGATCAGCTGTAATGTTTACCTGCTGCATTGCAGTCAAGGTCAGGGGATTGTGATGGCTGTTGCCCAATTTATGGGTATCACTTGAGACCTATGTGAGTCAAAGAGCTTTTGAAGAGCTTTTTTTCGTTTAGCATACACACAGACCGACTTGTGTCTGCTATTTCACCCACCACCTTTTTGAACTACAGGCTAAGATGGATGGGGATTTAATGGTAGGTCTTCTGTAAGTGATTCTCCTTAAGCTTGACAGGAAAGGAGGATGTCTGGGTTAAATGCACACAACACATCTACCGGGCTCATCTATGGTTGGCTGAACATGTCCATGCAAGCTGTTGGATGGAGTCCCTTTAGAGACTTCACCTGAGTTTTAACACCCAGGCTAACCTTCGCTGTCATTGCCGTCTGACGTCTGTTGTGTTCTTGCTGCAAATACAGATTTTAATTGTTTATCAGGGTCATTATTATTCAGTCACAGTCTGTGATGCCGGCAGTGGATCCATAATAGGGGAGCAGTAGGGTAATCAATCACAGAGCGTCGGGCAGCAACACTCGACACGTGGCATCTAAAATTCAAAACTAGTCAGCCATATACGTAGCTCGATGGTGCTTTGAAGCTTTTCCAAATTAGTTTCGGGAAGAAACTTCAAGGAGAAATTTGCAGTGATCTCCAAATCACGGCCCTCCTTCAGACAGAATTACATCTGGTCAATCAGATTTGGGCAGCAGGAACATCCAGCCGATCCAGAGGGCAACTTTTATGAACCGTCTCACTCTCCAAAAGAGGCCTTTCCAAAAAGGTCTCAAAGTAGGAGAGTTTTATCCTGACCTGCCAGATGGTTTGATGCCCAGAACCATCTGAGAAGCCGTCGTTGGAAACAGTTTGGAAAAGGGTAAAAAATAAACTTGGCAGGTGATTAAATGAACCATCTGTCATTCAAACTCTTCGTGAAACCAGTCGGGAGAAAAGCGAAAACATCTTTTCCTTCGAGAAAAGACTTCATGGTCGTTCTCTGCTCCTCTTTCAATGAAGAAATACTCTCCAGTTCTGATATAACTGATGCCATTGCAGCATCTACGTTCACCTCTTCAGGAGCCGCCATTGTTGTTCCTCCGTGTTGCGGAAAAATCTAATTATATCAGGATTCTTCATATATTAAAATTCACGGACTAAAAACATCTTGACTTTACCAAACTGTGCTTTTAATCTGAAAGGATCGCCTATTTAGAAAGCAGGCCACGATTTAACCTGCACACATTTATGTCTTCAATAATTCTGTCTGATTAGACGTCTGCTCAGGTTTAAGTTGGGTGGAGCTATAATGAGATTTACATGAGGGCACCAATGTGCCAATATGAATGTCAAAAGAGGAATTACTTTTGAACTTTAGCTCATTTGTCATACTGTGGATCAAATTATGCTGTTATATAATATTGTGTTATACCATACAGAAGTGTATGATTTTGTATCATCTTATTGTACTGTTGTCTGGAATCGAATTACACATTACTCTACTAAAATTGCATTATGTAATGCTGTGTTACAATTGTGTCAAGTAGTATTGTATTATAATGCATTCTTTAAAAAAATTATAAAAGAGGATGGTCTGAACAGGTGTAACAAGTATGGGGTAAAAATAGATGTAAATCAATGTCTGTACATGCACACTCAGGCTCTGCAATCATTCATGATGTGGTCCACTAGATAGTGTGTTCACCACTCTATAGTGTTGTCCCAATGTTTAATGATTTTTGATGGCTGCCACATGACAGGAATGACCTGAGTAGTGTTTGACATTGTTTTGATCTTGCCAACTGAAATACTATATCGTATCTATATAGAATTTCCTCTATAGCGTTGCAACCATGGGAGGGCGTATAAATAGCACGAGATTAAAAGGACATTCTGCGTGTCATGAGGACGCATTTTAGGCTTTTTTGCGTGTCATTTGTACGTCACAATAAAAAACTACATTGACTTCCGCGTTTAGGTTGAGGCAACAAAACTACTTAATTAGGTTTAGGAAAAACATCATGATTGGGCTTAAAATAAGTAGGTAAACTAAATAAAATACTTACAACAACAACAACTTAAAACAACGTTAATAAGGAAAACACGCCACAAACGTCACTAACGTAACTTACAAAACAAAACACCGGCCTCCTGGTTGATAGTCCTGGGTTTGTTGGACCCCTCCACCGCCCTCACTTTTCATTCTAGCTCTGAGCGTAGCGTATTTACGCAGACACGTTTATCTTGCAGTCAGTACAAACTACATAGCGTACAAATTACATGCCTAAAGCAAGAACGGCATTCTTATTGCATGCTAAATGCCTTGTGAATTATCGTCATTCATTTGCCTTTTTCGTGCGACTGGGCTGAGTGAATAGGTGAATAATTTTGGACAAAGCCGTGGTTCTGAGAAGAGGTCTAGTCAGGTAAAATAAGAACACCTGTGTGCTGGCGATATATAGGGCCAACAACTGCAGTCTATATTGACAGACCAAGGGAGAAATTAAGTAAATAAATAAAGTTAGGTTGTAGTATTTTGTGAGTGAGTAGGTTGACAACCTGTGTTTAAGCACAATTTATATGATATTCAGCTGCAAAAGATCTACTGTCTGTTATCTGTAGGCAACAGCTTCAAAGTTCCCTGTGATACTCTGTCACATCAAAAGGAAGTGAATAAAGGGAAATCACGGCTGGTGGGTTATTGAGTCGACATGTTGTTCTGCTGTGTTTGCTGCTCAGCCAAACAGGTGACAGAGAAGGATTTCTTCCATAGTGACAGGCATGTTCTAAAAACTGTTTCTGTTTTTAGCTTTCCCAAGAAAAGCCAAGAGAATGGCCCTGCAAAGTGTGCAGCTCGAGCGAAACCTCTGTGCGCGCGTAGGCTGAGTCACAGCAGGTTGTTTTTATACGTCAGGTTTCAATCTGGATTAACACCCCCTGCTGAATAAGATAGGTCTCTTTGTGGCATAATTAATGTGCAGTCATGAATAATTTGTCATTTTTCTCAAGGTGAGGAGGAATTTTTCAGTTAAAAGACAGACCCGCAGAAGCATCAGGGAGAAAAATACGACAATCATTTCTAGACAAGGATTTCCTTCAAGTATCATGAGATCAGTTAGAGGGATATCATTTCTCACAATAAGCACACACACCGGGCTGCACCGCATCAACAAACCATTTGCCATTTCACTGTTTGCAGACTGCATTTAAATGCAGGATATAGTGAACCATCTTTGAAGTCTATATCAAAAAGAATTATACATTCAAAAACCCTGTGAGAAGAGCTGAAAGTTTTATGCAACTAATGCAGATATTTCCTCCCTGTTAACCTCCTTCTTGTTGGTTAATTAACTAAATGACCAACAGCTAATGCCAAGAACAAGGTACTGTTCTGTTCTCCCCAATTAGTGAACAGGAAAGGATGAGGGCTAGGAAGAGAACATATCCACATGTTAGTCTTAGACATCTGTGGGCACGTATTTAGTAAAATGGAACAACATTTGTTTGAATAAAAATGTCAAATGCTTTTGTCCACAAGCCAATATGTGGTTGTTGTTATAAATGGAGAAAGCTGTAGGGAAACACATTGTATTTATATAATATTTGATATGGTTGAAGACCAGTTTATTGTCTGCACACTTTTTATCACTGTATCAATTTCTAATGCTAGTTTTGGTCCTTTTCTGTTGCCTAGATAGAAACACACAAACATCAAGTGAAGGAGGCCCAGTCATTTTTCTGGAAAAATAGCTCCACAAACTTGACTTGATGCTGCTGAGACTGGTCTTGCAACCCAGTATCACAGGAAGGCGTTTAAATACCATGACATTACATGGACATTCTGCGTATCATGAGTACACATTTCAGCCTTTTTGCATTTGTACTCCGCTTTTTGCATGTCATTTTGTACGCCATGCAAGTGTCTGCTGTTAGGGAGGGTTTAGGGCAGTAAAAAAACACTAATTTGGGTTGAGGCAAAACAAAAAAACACTTAGTTAGGGTTAGAAAAAAAAACGCCATGGTTGGGCTTAAAATAAATAAGTAACCGAAGTAACATATGTATGGAAACAACATAACTCAACTACGAAAATACGTTACAAACGTCAATAAAAAAAACACGTGACAATCGTCACATGACAAAACAAAACCCGTCCACCTCCCCAACCGCCCATCATAAGTGGTCTTTCTCGTTTTGATACTATGTCGCAAACTCTTACCGTAGCATTGCAGTCGGTACAGGATAGATGACGTACAAATGGCGGAAATCAAGAAAGGTGTACTTATTGCACGCTAAACGCCTTTGCGCATTATCATGGCATTTATACGAATTTTCGTGGGAACGGGCTGGGTCTTGCCTTTACATCTTGAACCCCATTACAGCATGCCATTTTTCTAAAAGCAATTGGAACTTGATGGAGGAGCAGAAAGTAGTCAATCCACATTTGATTGTGTGGCAAAACACTTTCCATGACAATCCATGAAATAGATTCACAAAACAACCACAGAAAAGTGTGATTTATGTGTTAACTGTTGAAATACATTTGCAAATGTGAGCTTCGCTCAACTCTGCAGCGAAGCAGAGGCTGGCCAGAGACAGCCACATAAAATGTGCAAGTTGACAAATAATCTGCATTCTGCCACAACCACAATGACATAAAGGTGCCACAGGTAGAGTTTGAAGCTTTTTGAATCTCTCATTGTTATTGTTTTTCGTGGTTTTTGCAAATATGAGTGATACCCAATTTTGTGGCCCCCATGTCTACATGATATATATAAACCAGCCAGAGTGGACTATTCCATAATAATCAAGTGTGTAAATAGGCTGTGGTGACAGCATATCAACCCTACCTGTAAACAAGACAGATGGACCGAGAGGAGAGGCAGCGACCCCCTCGCTTGCTTGGAGGGAAACCACACGGATGTGACAGAAAGCAGAAATTCTGAAAGACAGAATTGTGATTAAATTAGTGGGCAGGGGAGAGGTATAGAAACGCTGGCTGGTTTTTGCTCATCCTACCAGACTTTCTCCATTTTATCCTTGTTTTTGTGTTACACTCTGATGACGCCTTGTAGTTAGTCTCAACTTTTTCCCCAGCACATTTAATTAGCTAAACAAATGTTGATGAATCCATCTAGTCGGAAAAAGTGCAGGTGGTTTTGAACTCTTCAGTCTGAAAAAGACAGCAATGTCATCTGCTTTACAGCCCTCAACGAAAATGAATGAAAACGTTTCAAGGAGAATTTATGTATTTATTGTTGGACCATTTCCTATGTAGATGACAGCATTTCATTATTTCATTTTAGATTGCTTTATCGTCGATGGTCTTATCATTCATGAGTCTAAAGCCCTTGACTTTGGGGAGAGGATAGTTATCTGAAGGCTCAAAATGATATTGCTTCAAAAAAGACAATGCTTTCTCTTTGGACAGACTCTCTTGAACCTTCGGCGTCTTTGTTTCATATCACTTTCACATATTAAAAAATTGCCCTCAAGTAGCAGTAGCATCTGGGTGTCCTGATTCAAAAGCACAATACAAAATGAATCCCGCTACACAAATGCAATCTACATGATTACAAGAGCAGTCCACTCCCGGAAACTGATCTGTGATGTCAGAGCTCATGTGCATATGAAGGGATTAATATGGGAACTGCGTTGAAAGACCAGGCTATTCACAAATGTTTTTAATCGTGCTGATATATCTAAATCAGACAGCTGCTGTCCACACATAAATCTTCCTGCTTCGATTGAACATTGCCTCGTCTTAATTAGCAGAGCAGTCCGGGGAGATTATAATCACCTCCAGGTTGCATAATAAAAACCACGCATTGTTTGCATTCCTGAGATGTGACTGAGCGAACCGTTTAGGGATTTACATTTTTAAATTAAAGATAAATATGGAGATAAGGGAAGAACATGTATGGGAGCAGATGGGACGCTGATGGAGAAGAATACATGAAAACCAAAAAAGGAAAATAAAACGAAATATAGAGACAGAGAGACAGATGTAATGGCTTATCCAGAATGGAGTTTCGCCATTGTTATTCATAGAATTGCATGCTTGGATTAGATAGAGGTTTCTCACTCACATAACATTCTCATGGCCTGAAATTGCCACTTAATTCAATGACAGTGCAATGAGATCTGGCATGATTACAAGGGGAAAAAAGCAGCATTGGCACAGCCTGGCAAGGAGCTGGGACATCTTTAGTTATTTTACGAAGATGAAGATCGCACAAGTAAGGTTTTTATTGAATTAAAACTTTGCATTTTAATATACCTAATCTAAAACTACCACATTTTTCTTTTTTTTTGCATAAACTGTATTATCCCTTACTTTTATTTCTTTATTATTTGTTTACTTTTTTTGCATTTTGGCAGCATTTGAGAACTAAGAGTGGAGACAGAGGATGAAAACTGAAACTAATGCGACAAACCTAGGTCAGATTCAAACCATGTTCCAGTTTCACGGTTTGTTCTTCAGTCCAGTGAGCCGCCAGGACACCATAATCTCTTTCTTCACACAGTTTCCCTTGAAATAAAAACACTGTTATTATTACCTGCTGGACCAAACAGGGTCTGCCACAATCCTCTGATAATGAAATCCTACTTAATGCATCTTTAATGCTTATACAATCTTACTGGAGTTGGAATGTCAAAGTATAGATATATGTAAGCTCTATTATTAAAAAGGTAATGTTAGCCAGACTTTTGTCTTATGTTCATTGTAAGAAAGGAAGTTTGAGATAACTATCCCTACATGTCTGCACATCCACCTCACCACACTGTAAACCTGCCTCTCAGAAATAAATCTCAGTATCAATCAAACACGATCCAGCTTTCTGTTGATAGGACAGATCAGTGTGTGAGTCAATCCGGAGGGTTATAAGACTGAGTCTGTAAAGCTCAAACACAACCAGATAATCTTCGCTGACCGCCAGTTCTGGCAGAGCATCTGATCCCCCCCTGTGGGTACCGATGGCCGGTGTCCTATCAGGAACAGTCCTCGTCCAGAGGCGTTTTCCAGAGATAACAGACCCGCAGGAGAGCAGGGACATTAAGTAGCTGAAAGGTCTGAGAGGAGCTGGATAAACATTGAACTCAATAATATTGAATTTGTTTAGCAAACTCTGCATCTCAGGGAAAGCTTATTACACTTGCAGAAACATCTGATTCTGCAAATTAATCATTTGATACCTTAACAAGAGCTTCACAGATACAAGATTAATTTCTACTACATGTGCCTCTCAGGCAACACCGCTCCTATGTGCACACATGTGCCTCTGTAAAAAAACGCTTTGATCTTTTCTCCCAAGAGCACAAGATCAAATGAACAAAAGTGGAAAAAAAGTCCTGCAGCATTAACGCTTGGCAGAGAAACATACGACAGGCGAATAAGTACTGTTTATTTAGCAGTTGAACCAATAAAGCGGGTGCAAGCGGCCGAAATGGGTTTCCTCAGGAGGGTGGCTGGCGTCTCCCTTAGAGATAGGGTAAGAAGCTCAGTCATCCGTGAGGGACTCGGAGTAGAGTCCTTGCTCCTTTGCGTCGAAAGGAGCCAGTTGAGGTGGTTCGGGCATCTAGCACGGATGCCTCCTGGGCGCCTCCCTTGGGAGGTGTTCCAGGCACGACCAGCTGGGAGGAGACCACGGGGAAGACCCAGGACTAGATGGAGAGATTATATCTCTACTCTGGCCTGGGAACGCCTCGGGATCCCCCAGTCAGAGCTGGTTAATGTGGCCCGGGAAAGGGAAGTTTGGGGTCCCCTGCTGGAGCTGTTGCCCCCGCGACCCGATCCCGGATAAGCGGTTGAAGATGGATGGATGGACCAATAAAGCACTGCAGAGGGATGCACGTCTACGCGCCATGAGTGTAAAAGACACAAAATGAGCAGAATTTCAATCCAAACTGCGCCTGCCTGCAGCAAAAATATTTATAAGCAAAGAACAGTAAATAAACCCTCGGCTTGGAAATGAACACAGAAAAACTATTCATGCATAAATACATAAATGCATAAATTGTTCGGCAATGGATTAAATAGAAACTTCCTAAAGTAATTTTTGTACAAATAAATGCTCAAACTCAACTCAGCTCATTCAGAACTGATGCATTTCACTCCCGTTCGTAATGTAGAGTAACAGCGTTACACTGCTGCATCTGCTTCACATGTGTCGACCGGCGCTGTCGGGATTTCCCATCCTGCTTCACAGTGGTAATTGAAAGTGTGCAGGAGGTGTGAGGCCCAGTGCACAGGGACTTCATTAGTAAAGGGAGAGATTTTACCTGACCCATTTTCAGAATACCCTGAGTGCTACAGAGAGCTTTTTTCTGACACCCCAACTCCTGTTTTGACATAAAGAGGAAGGGTGATTCATTTATTGCTATGGCATGTGAATCCTAAGACAGCGTCTCTGGGTCTTTTTCCAGACCTCAAGTGCAGGAGGTCTGCATGGCCAAGGTCTGAACGGCTGGTGATCAATCTCAAATACATTGTCAAATTCATGTTATAGTTTTTTGCCCAAAGCCTCCAAATCTCCCCCATGATGCAAATGTGGTTGATTCTTTGTTTATTCTACTAAAAACATCACATGAGGATGCAGTAGGGAAACTCTGAGCTGACTGTTCCAGTCAAGCTGAGACAGACAGATGTGGATCATTTAAAGATCTCCCCGCTGATAGATTTATGCAGACAAGCGTGCGGAATTGTCTAGTTTGGAAATCACTTTGCTTCGAGCTGACTGTCCGCTCACTGGAAGGAAGCAGGCGGGCATGAGCGGAATATCAAGTGTCACACAGATGGCAATCATCGTTACTGTTGACGGATGTAAAATTGCACCTTATGAAATTAATCACAGGGTATTCATTAGGAGTAACCTTTTAATTATGCAAAAACTAGATAAGGAGTTATTGTTTACCTGCATGGAGAAACAAGCCAATTGACAATGACCTTGTGTGTTTGTTTATTTTAATGCGCAGGTACAGCGATACATGCATGAATAACTCCTGTGTTTACATCAACAAGAACAATCTTGATCCAGATCTCAAATAACAGAAAATTGTTCACTTGATAATGATTTTGTCTTTGGTATGTCACAGTATAATCAAATGATCTCTGAAATTAAACATTTGTCTGTCTGCTCTAGGTAAGGGAAGTTGTTGCCTGCAAAATTCCACAACTTGATGTTCAACTAACTGAGACACTCATTATCGAGAGAATATGCAGACAGAAGTGTAGCCTCAAATAAGCTTGATGATTTATTACAATATGGAGCATTTTGTGGGGAGAGAGAGAGCTGTGTATGTGACAGACACTTTCAGGTATTTTCAGTGGGCAACCTTTGGATCTGAAAAGTGAAGCCAATGCTGAAGTGCCTTAAACTTGCATTCTTTCTGGGCGCCCCAATAGCTCAGTTGGTAGAGCGGCCGCCCAGATAACAAGGCTGGGTCCTTTTTTTTTTCGCATGTCGCCCCCCCATCTCCCTCCCCCTTTTTAGACTATCGACTCCTATCAATAAAGGCTTGAAAATGCCAAAAAAATAATCTTGGAATAAAAAACAAACAAAAAAAACTTGCATTCTTTCTAATATCCAGCAGGGGGCGACTCCTCTGGTTGGAAAAGGAAGTCAGATTGTATATAAGTCTATGAGAAAATGAGCCTACTTCTCACTTGATTTATTACCTCAGTAAATATTGTAAACATGAGTTTATGGTCTCAATCGCTAGTTTCAAGACTTAGTCAATACAGCATGATGTTCATTCAGTAAATTATGGTCCCATTTAGAGTCAAATAGACCATAAAGCAGGGGATGCTTTAGGGCGTGGCTACCTTGTGATTGACAGGTCGCTACCACGGTGTTGTCTTGTCTAGGAGTTGTCCGTGTTTTCTTTTTACAACTTGAACCCTTTCACAGTGTGTTTTCAGTTCATGAAAGTTAATTCTAACCTTTTTGTTTTTTTGCCGAAAAATGTCTTATTCAGCGTTCAGTTGTGTTTATTTCGACCTTCTCGTGTCACTTCTGGTTGCAAAGAACCAACATGGCGACAGACAAAAACCAAGATGGTGACGGACAAAATGCCGAACTCGAGGCTTCAAAACAGCAGTCCATAAACCAATGGGTGACGTCACGGTGACTACGTCCACTTCTTCTATACAGTCTATGGGTATATTGCAGGCTTACCAAGAGTAAGATTCATTGTAGAATCCCCTCCTAAAACTCTCTGTCTCATTCGGGGACAATGTTGACTTTATAGCTACGTTCAACACAGAAATGTTGTGTGAAAATGATTCCTTTTCAGACATTAGCTGTCGGCTGTGACCAAAGATCAACATTTTGAAGCCTATATAACTTTTTTTCGGTAAGCAATGATTATGATGCTGCTTCCAAACAGATAAAATTGTCCTGGAGTTGTGTCCGATCCTTAATGAGTCTGGAGTCGACTACTGGCGCAGACGTAATGGGTCATGAAAAAGCTTATTTCATTCGGTGTCAACTAGGGAGGCAGATTTTGATTCATCCCAAATCTGCATACCCAATTTACATTTCAAAAGGCAGCAATCCTTTTAATTTCCATGAAATTGGGTGTCTATTAGAGGGTGACTGAGATACATGGAATACATGAATCAGCCCAATAGGATTCTGACTCGGAGGACATTACACGTGGGAAATAACCATGCAGATTATTAATGTGTCAACCTCTCATTTTTTTCTCCCATTACCTCCCAAATCTTCATAATCAATAGCTTATCAGACAAATAGGTATCTAAATACCTTAATGTTGTCTTTTTGTATAGTCAGGGGTTTCTGCAGTGGAGCGGATAGAAAACTTTCATGTCATATTAGGTCAGGTTTTATAAAAATAATCGTCTTTTTCTTATCAATCGTTCTCCAATTTGTTTTTGTAATGGTTTAGCAAATGCCCTCGGTGGCTTGCTTACAGATTTAGTGGTAGCTGGAACGTTTAATACAGCAATATGATATTGCCTTTTACTTCTGTTGCCCTGGGACCACAGTCAGAATTATGTAACTTCTTATTCTGCTCAGATGGATCATCCTCTGATGTTTCCTGGGCAAGCCAGAAGTATTTTCGTGACCCAATTCTCTAAATACACAATTGAGTGCTTACATGACGGATCTATGAATGTAGGTCAACACTTTATGGGTTAGTCCTGCTGAAGTGAATATATCCTGACTACACATACTTTTTTTTCGGAATAACTTTAACAAAGTTGTTCATACTCCATCCAGCCCCTGCTATACCAGAGGACTTATTACTTTAATTTTGAACAGAGAAAACGGATGATACTTCTGTTCTGTCTGTAATATGTGTGATCCAGAGGCTGATATGAACACATTTGTTCCTATATGAGGACACTCTCACAGAAATCATTTCTCACATAAAATTACATCTCATATTCTCTCCCTGATACACTGTCTCCACAAAGACGCTCAAAGAGGTCACAAATTTAGTTTGCCCGTCTTGTCTCCCCAAAATAATAGTTCTCTCACCTCTGGCTCTGTTCCAGCTGATGTTAAGCATGCTCCTACAGACAGTCTGCGCCCTTCTCTTAACTCAAAGCAATTCATTGTAGTGTGACTAAAGTTTCAGCGTGACATTTCGCCATGCCACAGTGCTGAAATATTCATCTTTAAAGCTCCTTGTGATCTATGTTTAGCATCTGTTCCTTGACAATGCTCCATATTAGGCGTCCTTATGTGCTGCTTCTGATACAATCAATCAACAGAGTTAATTAAAGGGTAACTTCTGTATTTTTCAACCTGGACCCTATTTTCCCATGTTTTTGTGTCTAAATGACTAATGGGGGACAACAACATTTGAAACTAGTCCAGTATTGAGGGAGTACACTGCAATGTAGGGATGCCACGGTGAGGACATTTTCCCACCGGTTCATAAACCTGTGTTACAGATTACACCGGACATTAGTCAAGACGGACAAGATGATGCTCAATATAGAGTTCTTACTTTGATCTTTGTCGTTGAATGGTCTGAATCATCATACCAAAAGTTTACAGATTACCTCATTAACGTTATGGTTCCCTAGCATTGGGTTTAAACCCGAAATATTCCCAAATAGGCGCTTTTGCTTTTCGCTTTGACACCAAATGCTCAGCCGTCGTCTTGTCTGTCCACTCTCTCTCGTCCCATGATAAGCGTGTGAAATCTGACTCTTACTGCGCTGTGATGACACTCCATACATAGCAGATGCTTTCGCTTTCAGTTTATAATTGTAGCACCCATCATCCGCTTATGTATTGATAAAACGCTTAGTATTTTACAATTTTTTTACATTTTTTATTTGATGAATGTGGGCGCTGATACGCGAAAATTAACTTAATGTTTTTTTTCTATTTAAAATACAAAAGTGATGTAATCTGTGTGTGCCCAACACTTTGCAACACCGGTAACACCGACTACTGTGGCAAGCCTACTGCAATGTCATCATATCGGGCAACTGCGTCACCGTCAATCTACGTCCACTAAAAGTGCTTGATTTTGCCATGACAGGCTCAGATTATTATAAGTGTCTGACAACATTATGGAAAGAACCCTACAGATAAATAAAACCTTTTTCTTAAAGTAACTAAATCTGCCTTCCAGCACCTATTCACCTCACTAATAAACACAGTATATATTGATTGTTTAATACATGCAAGAAACAAAATGGGAAAGAAAAGACGTGAGCTTTAGAATTGTTTTTTCTTCTGTGGACAGAGGCAGGCGAGCTGTTTGCTAAGATAACTGTCTGCTGGCTGTAGTTACATGTATAGTGAACAGACTTCAGAGTGATATCGATCTTCTCATCTAACTCTTAACAAGAAAGCAAATAAGCGGATTTCCAAAATGTCAAACTATTCCCTTAAGAACCTGCGTGGCATTTTGAACTCTACTCTTCACTGGTTCTCAGTGAGCTCGGTGAAGTCAGAGGCTAAAGCTGAAGATAAAGAAAGGGGTCACAGCTTGTTGGAAAAAAAAATAAACCTGAAGATGTTGAGGGGCAGATAGAGGGGGCAGAAATCGCTGATGAAGAAAGAGATGTAAGCAGATTAACAGGATGGAAAGATGAATTGGTCTTGCTGGAAGGGCAAGAGAGTACAGAGGATGGTGGAAGGAGATTGCAAACAGCGACCGCTGAAGGAGAACGAGGTTAATCAAATGGTAACGCACAATGACGTCTTTGTGGAGAATCCAGTGTTTGAATCTAAACAATGTTTCATTTTCCTATTAAATCTCTTGGACAAAGACATGGGATGTTGAAACAGAAAGAGAGCTTTAGAAAAGCCTGATAAAAGAAACCCAAAGTGTGCAATTACACGGCTAGTTAAAGAAAATTAATGGAAACTGTTAATTTCAAAGGTCATCTGTAACTCTAAAGCCATGACAAAGCTTTCTCTCTCTCTTGTTCTCTTCCTCAGACATATATTGAGAGAAAGTATCAAAAACATGCCTGAGGACAGAGGAGGCACAGGTGTTTCTGTTAACATCAGCCAGAGATTGGAGGAAAAATAAAATAGGAAGAGGGTTCGGAAATGCAGCTGAATCCAAAGACCACAACAGGTGTTTCTACTCTTACATAGGCTTCTTTATATCAGTTTTCACAGGCTGGTTTATCTTCTACAGCAGATGGGTAAAACTGTTAAGTCAGTGTCCTTCAAAGAGAGTTTTCACTCTTTTTTGTCTGTGATGAGATCTGCATCCAGAGGACGTGATTACGGACCATGATAAGAGGCAAAATTAAAATACGGGGACTGTCCTTGTCTGGTAAAAACAGCCAAGCAAACCGTGGTGCTAATAGCCAAAAGGGATAATTGCAATGTGAAAGGCAATTTTAATGACTCAGTTTTATGACTCAGTGCTGAGAAGACGACGATGATCATTTAAAGGCAATAACGCAAAGATGAACATTTAAAAGCCATTTATTTTAACATATCCTACAGCTGTCTTTGGTTCCTTTAGTTGTTCGAGACAGGCAGGCGAGGAAATTTAATATGCAAGTCAGAGAGGTTTTAACTGTCAAATTCAAATATAATCTGTCTACCAACTCCATATATACTGATAGCAGATTCATATATTTATTGTTTTTGCAGTTAGTATACAGGAGATCAATGCACTTGTTTTGTACTAACAGGAAATGATGCAAGGCAGCCACCAACTGATGTCAACTAGGTGGTGTGGAGACAGGGCCCTTTTTAATAACCAAAGTAAGACTAAGGAGCCGGTTATTGTGTCATTATTCGTCACCTGTTTTGATTAATGAAAAAGTGGAGGAGATTAAATATTTAGTAAACTTTTTGATTGCACTTTAAGTTTTACAGCAAACACAGAATATTTTTTTTTAAAAAGCAATGCAGCGCATGCATCTTATCAGGAAATTAGATTCATACGATATGAGCAAGACCATCTTAGAGACGGTCTACAAAACGTCTTGTTGAAAGTGTCTTAACTCCTATCATGTGTACATGGCAATGGGCACCTGGGGGCTAAGGACAAAATTAGACTATCCAGAATTACAAATATGACCAGTCAAATTATTGGGAAAGAGCAAAAACAACTGGGATGTATACATAAAACATAGGCAAAACAAAAAGCCTCGACAAATTGTGTCTGATCCTGCTCATCCTCTTTTGAAAGAATCTATAAAACTGCCCTCGGGAAGACGCTACAGATCCGCCGCAGCAACCAAGAGCATTCACAAAACGTCAATCATACCAAATGCAATAACTTTACTAAATTCATAAACACCATTCACACTGGGACCATGTCCGCTATTGTTATCTGTACTGTGCGTGTTGTGCTATTTATTGTAGGGCTGACCCGAATGCTTCAAAGCTCCGGCCGTTGCCATGGTATTCAACCTCTATCAGTATTTGAATGCTTTGTTTTCTATTTTTTTTTTTTATATATATAAGTATGTAATAATAATAACAATATATAAATTCTCAAATAGCCCACGAAATAAGGAATAATCCCACAACATTATTAATTATTCATATTCAACATAAATTATTATGAGTTATTCTCAGATGTATCGCTGTTCGTTGTGTGTAGAGGTGCGTGTGTGTACAGTGGTATGGCAGCGCCGTTGTCCCGGGCACTGAAACGGGGGAGATGGAGACAGATGGACAGAAAAACATGTCAGACTGCTGCACCGCGCCGTGCAGCTTCGAATACCTTCGTATATTTTTCACCGAAGCTTCGAAGCCCCAAAAATGGTATTCGGGACAGCCCTAATTTATTGTATGTATTGTGATTTACTATGACGTGTTTTAACCAACATGTGAAACCGAAAGCAAATTTCCACATTTGTGGATTATTAATATTATTAAATTGCAGCCTTGGAAAGCAACTGCCAATAACCAAAATGTGCCTCCACATATTTAATAACATTTTAATATATATATATATATTTTTTTGTGTCTCACCTCTGTCAACAGCACATTAAAAAATACCAACCATAAGCATGATGACTTTGAGTATAGTTAATTTAGTCATTTAAGTGTAACAATTTTGTAAGGAAGAAGCACAGGTAAGGAAAGCACAGGTGTTTATAATAGCATTAATGATGGCTGAATTCAATGTAGCTGCTCCAGCTTCAGGGTCCAGGTGTTGTGCATCCTGTCACACTGTCACTGCTGCTTACTGAGCCATCGTTAATTACATTAGTTGCACCTGTGCTTTACCTGCTAATTGAGTTATGTCAGTAACTATGTCCCATCCTATTCACCCACAATGTACTACTGTAGCTACATCTTGAGGTTACAAAATAGACATGCATTAAATGTCAACTAATACACAAGAGGAACAACATCAGCAACAAGACTCTAAAACCAACAGATGGACACTCTGCAGTCTGTGCATACAACTGCCTACCTCAGTGTAGCCTCACAATAATTAACCAGAAGAGACAAAACTCGGACAATTAAACACAAATTGAGCAGCAGTAGAATAAAACTTCACCAAAGCAACGTGGACATGCAAACAATATAAACTCCACAGAGGCAGCAGCCACTAACACACATATTACAGCAAAGGAGAGGCACTTTCTTTCTCTGTGTTCTTTACACACACAACTGTGGTTGACTCTCAGGACACTACATAGCTCAGCAGTGTGTTATTGTTGGTGTGCTCACCTGTCTGAATGGCACCCTGGAAATCAACAACAGCAGAAAGTCCTCACTGACGGTAGAAGTTCTTCAGTGAAGCAGAAGTCACCATGTTAGCATTTAGCATGTTAGCCAGACCCAGAGTGCCCCTACTGTACAGGTGAGGCATTGCGGGTGCGTCACTTAGCGTGCTCACCGGTTAGTGCATTGTATCAGCCATTAATTAAGATAACTGTAACATTTTTTTTTAAACTACACCAAGGTACAGTTATGCTAATTATAACCACACCCCATATGTTGTCCTTAATGATGTTTGAAGTGGCCTCGGCACTTTTATAACGTCTCATTTCCGGTGTGTCACCACTCTGGACATGGAGGAGGCGCCAGCCCTGCGGCTGCAGACGCACCTGCAGCTTCTTCTCTGCTGCTGCTGCAGCAGCTGATATATCTCCTTTCTTCTAATACAGGGGCTCCGGAGTCACATGCGACTCTTTAGTCCCTCTCCATTGGCTCCCCGTGGATTTTTAAAAACATTAATGGAAATGAATAACTGTTTTTTTTGTTTACATTTTCATTTTTATTTATCATTGTTGTAGGTCTATGGTACAACAGTACGAAAGTCATAATATTACGAGAAAAAAGTCATTATATATATAAACTGGAAAAACAAAGTTCGGAAACTTGTGTTTGATGGATTATTTCTCTGTTGTTACAATGCTAATGGTCGTTGTATTTTACATGGTTGGAAAGCCTGTTTATTTACCTTCGCAATGATGTCCAACTTGTAAGGATCATGCATTTGTGGGATGAGCAGCACAGCTGATTATGTGGTTTGCGCCCAACAAAAATTTGCCAAAATGCTCTGTCAATGGTAAACAGTGTATTCTCCTGTTGGTAGTGACTCTTGTTTTGAGTTGTTTGGTGGATTGGATGATTGAACTGTCTATCAGTAACAAGGAACAAACAAGACATATTGGCTATTTTACACTTTATTCATTTAATACAATATGTCAGGAGCCTCAGTAGCGGTGGAAGATCCATACGCAGCCACAACAGCCTGGCACCTCCTCCTCATGCTGGTCACCAACCTGGTCACACGTTGCTGTGGGATGGCGTTCCATTCCTCAACCAGGATTCACTGCAGGTCAGCCTTCGTGGTTGTGTTGGTCACTCTAACAAGCTGATCCCACAAGTGTTGAATTGGGTTGAGGTGTGGACTCTTGGCAGGCCGGTCCATTCTCTCTACTCCCACATTGTGGAGGTAGTCTGTGATAACGCTGTCTCTGTGGGGGTGAGCGGTCTCAGATTGTGGAGATATGGGATCGCCACTGGCTGCAAAATCTCATCCCGATATCTCGCTGCATTGAGATGGTCTTCAATGATGACAAGCCTTGTTTTGCCAGTGAGGGAGATGCCGCCCCACACCATGACACAGCCCCCACCAAAAGCTGTTACTCCATCGGTGCAACAATCAGCATAGCGTTCTCCGCGTCGTCTCCATACTTTGACCCTGCCATCCAACTTTCGCAGACAGAACCTGGACTCATCACTGAACATGACATTCCCCCACATGTTCAGGTTCCATTGTCTGTGTTGTCGACACCAGTACAAACGGGCCTGACGGTGAAGGGCAGTCATTGCAGGCTTCCTGGTAGTCTTATGAGAATACACTGTTTACCATTGGCAGAGCATTTTGGCAAATTTTTCTTGGGCTCTACCCACATAATCAGCTGTGCTGCTCATCCCACAAATGCATGATCCTTACAAGTTGGACATCATTGCGAAGGTAAATAAACAGGCTTTCCAACCATGTAAAATACAATGACCATTAGCATTGTAACAACAGAGAAATAATCGACCAAACACAAGTTTCCGAACTTTGTTTTTCCAGTATATATATATATATATATATGTGTGTGTATAATAGTATAGTAATAGTCATTTTACGTGTTATTTTCTTTTTTTCTCGTAAAGTTATGACTTTATTCTTGTAATATGACGACTTTTTTTCTTATAAAGTTGTGACTTTATTCTCGTTATATTACGACTTTTTTTCTCATAAAGTTATGACTTTATTCTTGTTATATTCCGACTTTTTTTCTCGTAAAGTTGTGACTTTATTCACGTAATATTACTTTTTTTCTTATAAAGTTGTGACTCTATTCTCGTTATATTACGACTTTTTTTTCTCGTAAAGTTGTGACTTTATTCTCGAAATCCCAGATTTTTTTTTTTCCCTCAATGTGTCCCCATAACTCACTGCAATTTGTTTGCGGCTCCAGACAGATTTCTTTCTTTTTTTCCCCCTAAAATGGCTCTATTGGTAAAGGTTGCCGACCCCTGTTCTAATCAATTCACACTATTTATCAGGACTTTTTATGAGACTTTTTTTGTGACTTGAAATGTACAATGCTTGTGATAAATAGTAGGCCTACTTTGCCAAAGTAAAAGTAAAATTAGTCTACAGATTTTTAGAACTTTACATATTCAAAAAGTACAGGCCTACAAGTACACAAAAATGGCTAAATGTAATTTCTTACTTCCATCTGCGCTTAGCGATTGATAAACTCATGTTTACAATATTTACTAAGGTAATAAATCAAGTGATTATTAGCATATTTGTCAACTTTGTGACCTCAAAAATAGGGAAGATTTCTAAACCTAAAAATAATTAGTTTCAAGACTTTCTTTCCTGCATTCTGGTGACTTTTAAAGAATGAAAATAACAGAATAAAATGTACACTGCAACAGCTTTTTTTTTTTTTAAATAGGCCTACTTTTAATTCTCAGGAAAGAAAACGGAATAATTCGCCCCTCTAGAGTGAACTTGATTGAATCTCTGGTATAAACTAGGCTAATATATTCATCAGTTTTCATTCATTTAATTATTTTTTTGCCCCTGCTTGAGTATTTCTTTCTCTTAATACTCTCCATTTCTCTCTCCTTCTCTCACTCACTGAAGGCCCTTTCAGACACAACGCCACAACTGCTCTGAAACCCGTTATATCCAATGGCTTTGCGTCACGCCGGCTTTGCTGTGATGTATGGATAGCACAGCTCAAACTGTGCCACGGTGTCGCAGCTGTTCTCCTTCGCCGGGAAAAGACATTTGGTGTAGCTCTATTGCCGTCCGGGTGGAAACAGTGGGGCTTATATACGCAGTACGGTGCCAGAAACAGGTTGAGATAACGAAAAGGCAAAAAAAAGGTCTGACTAAATAAATCGGGAGAAATGCAGGAGAATTGGGAGGGTTGACAAGTATGAGAAGTAAGGTCATTTTCTCATAGACTTCTATACAATCTGACTTCTTTTTGCAACCAGAGGAGTCGCCCCGTGCTGGCTAATAGATAGAAAGCAGGTTTCCACTTTGGCTTCACTTTTCAGGCCCGGAGGTCTCCCCTTGGTTACAATCCATCCAACTCCTCTAACAGTAATCCTTTAACACTGAGTTCAATCCACTTCCAGCAGATTTGTTCCAGTACAGCACTTTCTATGTAGAAATGAGCTTAACTATATCTCGCTCCAATCTACCTCCTGCCCATCTCCTTACGCCCTAGAGAGCTGATGTTCAACGAACGTACCCAGAGCCAGTTTTGGAGCGACGGTGCAGTCGACCAACACTGCTGCTCTTCTCCCTGCAGACTATACACACTTCTCCAACACGGTAATGTGTCAAAGCTGTGAAGGGGTGTTTAAACTGTAATTGGACACACACAAAACACACTATCAAAAATGGATTATTTTGCTAATTTATATATTTTACTGTATATTTGATCACATCAGTCTGAAACAGTTGGTGTGGGTGTCATCATTCTTAAACTCTTCTTATTTATCCATATTTATTTATATGGCAAACCTTTTTTTTATTTATCCACTGTCCTGATGACAGCCAGCTAATAGTTTCTCTGCAGCTTTTTTTCTGTTTACAGTCTTGCTATTTCTTTTGTGTTTGACCCTGCTACTCCTGCCTTATCCAGCAGTTGTCCGCAGAGTGTTACCACCATTCATTCTCACCTGATCGCCACACCCATCTGTACACCTGCTCCTCATTCCTCTTTGTTTGCTCCCCAAGTATAAATCCTGTACCAGCCCTTCAGCCCCAGAACTCACCTGGAAAATAGAGAATTTATACTAGAGCGGGAAATAAATGCAGAGTTATTATTACTTTATTTAATAAATGGAGATTTTAGTTTAAATCCAGTAGCTGGTGGTAATCTTACATTTTGGATGCCAGCCGGCATTAAAAATCAAAGAAGAAGAAGCCCCAGAACTCATGCTACATCCAGATCACGTACTTTTTCTTTTTACTTGTAGCACATACTGCAGCTGCCCATACAAAGTACATACTGCTGCATGCAGTATGGACACACTACTTCATCATAACAGAGGATTGTGGGTCAGAATAGCCAGAAAGGCATGCTGGCTTGCATACTGTAAAATGCGACCATAGGACATCCTGGTATTTTTGGCATACTGCATTTGTCATACTATGTATTGGGCATACTAAATAGTATGGTAGTATGGGTATTGGAACGCACAGTCTGTTGAGTTGTCTATTGGGTCTTCTTGCTGCTCCGTTTCCTGCTGGAAATATTTTCGTAACCTTTAAGGGAATCTAAAGAAAGCTGTTGACTTATGACATACTGACTTTCCTGAGAGATAAGAGTCTTAATCCATGTCAATGTAAATGAGCATGTTTTCTATGTGTTTACTTTTCACCATTGTGTACACTGCAGCAGAGAGTTTGATATGGAATCAGGCAGAGGAGACCACATGCGTGTTAGCTTTCATTTCTTGAGAAACACAGCATTAGCTAATATTGCTTCCATAGGTGGAAAAATAAAAAAGAGGAACACGAGAAAGTTGCAAAACTGCCAGTGTCGGAAAAATGAGATCATCCTGTTGGTGAAAATGAGCAACAAGAAGGAAGTTTCCCAAAGTGCTTACATCCCTAAAAAATTCAATTACAGCTTTACAGCTTTCAATTTTCTATTTGGAAAGTGTAGTAGAGCTGATTTGTATGCCACATTATAACACACTATTAAAAAACTTTAACTGCTTTTCGTCCAACTTGTGTGGCGGGGAGGGATGACTGAGGGTCTTCAGGCCTCCTGATGTTCATACTGACACTGCCTTGTCTGAAATGCAGCACAGACTTAACATAATTGCTAGTCAGTACAAATCTGTCAGTACATAATGGAGGCATTCGGGTAATAGTTTGTTTGTTCCACAATCAAACTCATCATCCTGGAAAGACAGCTTAGTAAACTCTTCCAACTGAATGGCACCCCTGCAATAGTCTGTTCTTATATTGGACATCTTGACAGGAAGAAGGCAGTTATCCAGTTTGAAGGGTTGCTAGAACCCAGGAAGCCGCGATGAGAGCATCTGCTGCTTCATTAAGAAATCCAGCCAGAGGACGTTCGTTCTCTGAAAGGGAAGACTTGAAGGTACCCTGTGGAGCTTTAATTGTAAACAAAGACAGTTTTCTATATTCAGCGTTTCCCAACAAAACACATTGTGTGCATCCTTAAGGCCTCACAAACACATTTAATGCATTTCAAACCTCATAAAGCTTTTTTTGTGAACCTCTGCATTGTTTACATCAGCTTGTGGTTTTCTTATCTTTTTTTTATTGGCGCACAGCTACCTTTTCACAACACATTACCTCCACCAGCTGACAATAAAACTGCATGTGCATCCTTGTGCTGCACGTGTGCTGGTAAAACAAACAAGCAGAAGGACCAGCTCATGAATTATTGCTCCACAGCACCACTACTGGTCAAAAATGTGCCTTACATCCTGGTTCAATTTCACACAAAAAAACACAATCATAATTGTCTCATCTTGTATCCCAGTCTTGTTCACCTTCTCCGTTTTTCCAAGGACAAACTCCAGCATGTTGTGTGCGCTCTTACGCTGGTGATTGGCTGTCAACTGACCTGCACGATGTGAGGTTAAAGGGGAGGGCAGGAAGGATCACCACTGACCACCTGTATAAACTAACCATCTGCTCGAAAAACCTTCCTTTGAGACAGTGCTGATTCATCACGATTAAAATCTAGAGGTGGTACCTGGCCCAATCAGCTTTTGTGAAAGTCTCCTTAAAGAGAACTTATTAAACTTTTCAGCTTTTTTTCTTTCCTTCAGTGTGTTATATGACTTTTTTTTGCATGTAAAAGGTCTGCAAAGTTACAAAGCCCACGCCAAAGGGAGTTACTGAACAGAAAGACTGATTTTGAACTGCCTGAAATACCTTGCTTGAAGTCCTGCCTTTTCTACCGTAACATGGTGATGTCACTAAGTAACAAATTTGCATAATACCTGCTTAGCGGCTAGTTTGGCACACCTTCAAACAAAGCTAGTAAGAGCGGAGCTGGAGCGGAGTCCGAAGAGTTTGATTCGGTTGACCAATCACAACAGTGGGTCAGCTGACCAATCAGAGCAGAGTGCGGTGCTGCAGCACAGCCGGTATGACAAAAAAAAAGAAGTGTTTTTTTTTTACATTAAAGCATGTAAACATGTAGTGGAAACCCAAAATACAAGCATCTGAAAATGTACATAATAGGTCCCCTTTAACATTTGTATTATCTTGTAACTGCAATTGTGAAATGATTGATTTCTTCTAACAGTGGAAAACGAAAGCCCAGCCACAGTCTTAGTCAAAGCCAGAATCTGTGAGCCAAAAATTGAACTTGCAACTCAATTTACTTGTAAATTTCTCCTTTTTTTAAATCCATCATGATTGAGTTGGTCCGCTGGAGACCAGAAAACGCTGACATGCCCGTGGGATTGTCAAACATATTGCCTCAATATTGCCACCAGTGACTTTACAGCAAAGAGTGAAGGATGTGTGGAGAAAACAGCTTTATTACTCCAGAGGCAACCGACCCAGAGAACTGTAAAATTGGTCACAGAAATGGTATCGATCTGGCTTTTTCAAAGCGCTGTTGTGACCAGACTCGTAATGCTCTTTTTGTAAAAGCTCCCTCTCTGCTCTGTCTCTCCCCCAATCTACCAGCCACAAGTGATATCATTATACAAAGTGTGAAAAAAGATAGTTGGATCTAGATTGAATGGCAGAGATTGCATTAATAATTTGCAAGAATAAAAGTCATTTTCAAACTTTGTATATGATAAAAAAAATTAATTACTTTTTAGGTAGTTTATTCATAGAAACCTTGAGAAAGACGTCCTACTGAACAGGCAGGATGGAGATTTCTCTACAAAGATGAAAAGTTCCCATAATTGATCCTGAGTCGTGCAACAGTAAATGGAACTGCCCGTCCACAATGCAGGGTGACCTTGTCGGAAACAGGAATAGTCCTTTTACACAGATCTCCGTCCGGGCAGCGGTGTAATGAAATGGGAGATGAGGAGGATGAGCCAGTGCAACCAGCTTGTGCAGACAATGACCGATTGTCTGGGGAATGCTCCCTAACATAAAAGCATTACCGCAACATAATTGACTTTAGTGCAAGACAAGATCCCCAAGGGCCAACAGTTTAGCCTCAAGGTCACAGCTTTGAGCAACGTGAGAGAGGAGGTAGGTGTCAAGAAGAGGTGGACAAAGGAGTAAACTACACAAAGAGATCCATTTCCCCTTAACCTTGCTTACAGCAGCATGTATGAAAAGTGTGGTACACAACAACTATGGATGCCATTTTATGGAGTCCTGACCTCCAAAGACAACTCAAGAGCTTCTCCCGGATATTCTCGGAGTTCAATTAATCTTTACAAGACTGCTAAGAGATTTTTTTTTTTCTAGAGAGACAGTGTGTGAAATGCAAAATACACACATACATCTTCCTGCCATAAGATGTCAGTCATTTAACGGGGCTCGCTGACTGAGTCTGGCTCCAGTCTCTGGCCAAATGACAGCATATTTAGAGTCATCACCCATCAAGCAACTGTCAGTCTGCAGTGCCTCTTACCATGATTGATGGTCACCCCCCGGTGTATAGTGAACAGAGCGCCATCCGACCACCGTGTCACTATCCGTGGTTAATGACCCGCTCGAGGGCTTCCATGACTGAACAGAGAGCAAAAAGTTGTCTGTGCCGACTATCACGACCGATGCACTTTGAACACACACACACACACACACACACACACACACACACACACACATAGTATATGCAAACAAATGGGTAAACAACTTAATATGATTATACGATTATTGCAAGGCTTTATCTACATATGCATAGATTCTTTCTATTATCCGTGACTTATATCTGCAAACTTTATCCAGCAACGATGTGAATCCTGGCATTTTATCCTGTGATTAGACTGCGGCACAATTAATCTATCTGGAGGGGATTCATGTATTTATTTATTTATGTAAAGTGAAAGCCATAGAGCTTCGTATATATGTGTCCAGAGTGTGTGATGAATGTGCACTTAATGCTCATTCTTGGCGAAGGTGATTAACTGCTGTTAATGTTTCATTGCTATAGATGCAGCGGGTTATGAAGGTGGATTCCTAATGCAGCCGCTCAAAGTCCAATAACTTTAGTGGTAAAATGTTTATTGATGGAATAATCTGTGCAATGATTTTTCTGTGTGGGGCATTATGCTTTAGCAAGAGTGAGTTTTCACATCAAGCGATATTTCAGTCTCAATTGTTACACTTTAAAAGTGGGAAGAAATGGCACAGAGACATCTGTCTTCTGTCATCTGTAAAATGAGCTAAAATCTTGAATCCCTCCTGCATCTGGGATTACAGAGGAGAAGATACTAGTATGTACATGACTGGGGAAAGGTACTATAATAAAAGAGCAAGAGAGAGCTTTTCTTCTCTCAGGTATATTCTCTCGGTTTGTTTCCCAAGAGACCTGCCTTCCACCAGGGCCTTGCTATTGAACATGAAGATGCCCTTAAAGCTGTTTTCCACCTGTCAGGATGTTTTTGTGTCTGCTCGGGTGGCAGCGGCCGTGTTCTCCTGATTGTGGGATTAAATGGACGGGGTAAGGGTAGAAGGCTGGAAAATAACATCGACACTCTATCCTCCAGACGACGTGAAGGCAGTTGTGTCAGTTGATGAACCACGTCTGGTGACTTATTTATTCTACTTGCCACTAAACTGATCTAGCATGTTGATAGGACAGAACAGACGGATGCATATACACACACGACAATGTCAGAATGCAAATCCCACCAGGTATGACAGACATCTTGTATATTGACACATAGAACCATCCAAAAAAAACATCCTTGTCTTGAAATGTTTCCTGCATTTTAGCATACATAAATCAATTGTAGTAATTGTTTTAAGAGGAATGGAATCCAGTTTGGACAGTGTATTACAGCATATGTTTCTTTCACCATTTAGACAAGCCTTCAGTCGTGAACAGGCATAAATTAAGGATATTCACAATCAAAATGTAATTTTATATGTTGAAAAGTTTGAACCAAACACTGTGCATATAGTAAATTTCTGTTAGTTTAAAATGCCATATAGTTAAAAATACAGAGTGTTGGATTTGGCGGCATCAAATGTGCAAAACCGTGGTAACGCCGTTCGCCTTACTCAAAGGCCATCCTTACCATAATAACATTGCTTTAGGAGCATCTGAAGGCAGACGGCGGCTGGCGGTACCACGAAAGGGTTACACACTGTTCCTTTAAAGCTGCTATAATCAATGTTTTAATATTAACAATGGATCAAATGACTATGTGTAATGTGGAAGGGGTTGCCAACCCAACAGATAATTATTGACTTCCCGACTCTGCAGTTCCTCTCAGCTCGACAGAGTGTTTCCGTGTCTTTTAATCCCTTGTTTTAGTTTTCGGACCCGTAACTTTACTGTTTTGGTTCACTCTTACTCTTGCAGACACAGTTAGAGACTAGCTGATGATGTTGGCAAGATCATTTTGTAGGTTAAGTTATACAGGTAATAGTATTATATTTATTATTATTGTTATCATGACTATTATTACTGTTTTCCATTTTTATTAATCTTTATCAATTTTTATTTTATTTTATTATTCAATTTATTTAGTATTATAATTATTGTTTTACTATATATATATATATATATACATATATATATATATATGTATATATATATTTAAATTGTATTATTCATTATTTATTTTTATCTTTTATTATATATCTATTTATCTATTTGTGTATTTTGACATTATGTTTGTTTATATGGAAAAGAAGCATAGCAATACTATGTTTTTCTATCTTGGAAAATTATGCTTCACATAAAAACATTAGAAGTGGTGCTAACACAAAAAAGACACTGCTGATGATCTGCTGTGGATTAACTGCCATTGTTTATGACAATTGTTTCGATTTTTTTTTTAAAGTAAAAAATATTCGTGGATGCAACATTTTATGATATGTTAGCGACTATCAATTTCCACCCAAATCGTCGTGTCTGAATCATTTTGACTGAAGGACTGAGGTAAAACACAGACAAGCTTGTCTGTTGAAACTTTTTCTTCGTTATCAGGGGATGCCTAGTTTTAGTCTTCTCTTTGCACGTTTCCTGGCTCTAACATGGCCGTCAGCCAATCAGAACTCAGGATTTAGGGGTCGCACCAGGAGTGGCCAATCAGATTTCTATACCACCCTTATTCAGTCCCCAGACATGCCCCATGCAGTGAGAATGGCACAGCAATTGATGCCCTCATTATATTTTAATACATCACTTGAATACATGATGATGTAAAAATTCAATAAGCACTTTTAGGTGCTCTTTTGGCCCCTCACAGGGTGCAAGAAGAAATGAATTTCATCGCCATTGGTGATGAAGATTCATGATGAATATTTCATCAGGATGCCAAGGAATTCTCACAAATGGCGTTAATGACAAAGCGTGCCATCTGCCACCGCAACAGGTAATTTAAGGAATCCATCATAATCTGTTGTCACAGACGTGAACAGAGAATGATACAGTAACACTGCAAACATGCTGCAGACAATACCCAAATGTCTGCTTGTCTGTTCTCTAAGAACGAGCAATAAGTTTACTCTCTGAGCTCAGTCTGTTCCGGTCTGATTCCTGACATCTTCCAGCTGAAGTAAGTATTAAAAGCAATGAATAATACATTCATGAACTGCATCACATCTTAGTTGAACGTGTTTTACAGCACCATAACATCATAACCCTCCTCTAACAGGCTAATTCATTAAAGCCTTGGTTCACGTATAAACCGGAGCGTGGTACAGTCTGACCGGACCAAGGACAAATTAGTGTCAGGGAAGTTGACTGAGCCAGAGCAGGTGCTCATGGTGAATGTGAATTGCGATAATGCATTTTATTATGAAAAATTCATGAATCACCTTGCATTACAGGCCATGTTGTACCCCCAGTGTCTAACTGCCAATTACACCCGCAGCGCCCAGATCACGATGGTGAAAAAGGATAACGAATCCAAGAATATAACAGAAAATGTCTTGAATCTGTGTGTTAGGTTGTTTCAATTCGTCTGAAACCATACAAATAATAAAATGTCTTAATGAGCGTGTTTTGAAGGACAGTTGAAGGATCTCTTGTGTTAGAAGATAAGTGTGAAAAGGTGACCTCGAGAAGGATTTAATGGAGAACACCACGTCCATTCAGGAACAAAAAAAACACACCAGCAATGTGTCAACAATACTGACATCTTAAGAGCCTGCTTTATGGTGGGGAAACAAGAAAAACACATCCGTTGCCGTCAGTACATGCCCTCTCCTCTACACCATATACTCCCTGAACACTCCTCTGCTAGAGGATATTTACATTTTCCATTATTTATCATAATGTAATGAGTTTGGAAATGTTTATCTTCAACAAATATTCAGTGAGGCATTTCATCTCCAACGTGTCAACTTTCCATCAGGTAAGAAAAGCCTCGTCTTTAGCTTTGTGATAATTCATATAATCCAATGTTTATTTTAGATACAGAATATATTTGAGTATTTTCTCAACCAATTTGAAAAAAAAAAATCACAGAAATTGGAAATAAATGGTTTTCTTTGGATGGCGACATTTGTAGGATTTAAGACGAAGATTTTCATTATTCTTTCATTACCTTCATTTTATGATTTTATTATTTTTTTCTGCATCTGTTTGCTCTTCCTGAGGTTTCACCTTCGAGGCTTTTCTTTATTTATATTATTTGTGATACGGGTCTATATGAATAAAACTGACTTGACTTAATTCTCCACTGACTGGGAGCTCAGAAGCAATTATTTAGCAGTAATAATCCAAAGCACTTTTGGTGCCAGGCCTCTAACAAACCCAGAGATAAAAAAGAAACAAACAATAGATATCTGTCACTTAAGGAGGTGTTGCGATTCTGATCACATAAATGCTGTCTGCGGTGCGACTCCATAGTTTCTGAAACCAAAGGTTCTTTAGTCAATTACAAAAGCAATCAATAATCCCAAATGAATCTTTGACGCTAACTTGTTTTGATGTAGGCGCCATTGATGAGATTTTTGGGACTTCTTTCTGCACTGTTAGTTTTATAGATTGCATTTGCCATGCAGGAGAAACGCTGCTCCAGTTTGTTTATTTCAAATATGACCTGTGTTTCCTTAAAGTAAACATAAATCTCATTACAAGTAGCTCGTTAGATAGATATCGCCTCGACACTTACAAGGAGTGGACAAAATAATGGAGACACTATTCAATAGCAACTTGGTTGTGTTGCCTCTTGCATGTTTTACACAAAGCTGTCTAGTTCTTGACAATCTTAAAGGAACAGTGTGTAACATTTAGGGGCTTTATTGGCAGAAATGGAATATAATGTTAAAAAGTATGATTTCTTTAGTGTATAATCACCTGAAAAAAAAAAAGTGTTTTGTTTTTGTTAGCTTAGAACAGCTATTCTCAACCAATGGGCCGTGGCCTCAGAGAGCCACCTAGTGGGCCGCGACGGTGCTGCCAAATGCTTAGATCAACCGCTTTTCTGTATTTCAGAGGTTGTAGCGTTTTTTAAAGCTAGAGTGAAGATACTGGCATCATATGAAACTATAAAAACCTAATGAATCCATTGGTACCAACTATGTCATGCTAGCTTGTCGGGAAGGAGGCTAAATAACTCTCCAAAATTACATTAAATTTTGGTGAGGAAAAACTGCCATGGCAATTTTCAAAGGGGTCCCTTGACCTCTGACCTCAAGATAATGTGAATGAAAATAGGTTCTATGGGTACCCACGAGTCTCCCCTTTACAGACATACAGTATATGTCACAGATGCAGTGTCACAAAATAGAGCAATATTTGAAACCAGTAAAAGTGTGTGGTGAGGAAATATGACCCTGAATACTTTGGATTCATAATGGCAGGCAGCGATGGGTGAGGGTAAGCTGAATATATATGTGGGTCATTACACCTGACAGTGGCGTCACACATATTTATAGCCCAGTTTGTCATTTATTTGGGAGGTATGGTCCTCGGAAATGTTTTAACAACCTGAAGTGGGCCTGGAGTTACAAAACGTTGAGAACCCCTGGCTTAGAATGAGCCGTTTATATCTACATAGGGAGCGGGTCTTCTTCACAGAGTCCGCCATGTTGCACCATTATGTTTCTACAGTAGCCCAGACACGACAAACCAAACACTGAGTCAATAACGCTCCTGTCGCCACCGCTCTCTCTCTCTTGCTTCACCACTCACTTCCCACATATACACACACACACACACACACACACACACACTCTCTAGGCACTGGCTCTGCACTACTTTTACAACAACTGACTCTATAGAGGGTCATTTGCATTTTTGCGTCGGCTAACGTAGTGTCGCTACACACTAGATACCGTCAGATCCTACACACTACTCCTTTACGTAGGACTAATTTGCTATGAATTTTGCGAAAATTAAGACTTTTTTCCGAGCTAAAAAACATGTCTGACAAGCTTCCTTCACCCCCAGCAGAAAAAGCTACAGTAATTGCACAATGCATATTTCTAAACGGCAGTAAGATTTACTCTGCTGCCTTATAGTCTTATTGTGATATTTTATTTAGGCTTTGTTTGTCTGGGCCTTAGTCAAGGTCTGACTGAAGGAATAAATCCTTGGAATTCAGAAGAGCTCTGAATATTTCCATCTTGACTCTCTAGACGTCAGCAGCTGTGGTTTTGATGTCTCTTACCCGCCTGTTTCAGGTCTGTTGCCTCTGTAGACAACCCTCAGCTCTCCCTAGAGGCTTAATTTGATGATGGTGGGATGTTAGAATGGATGTCAGGACTGAGGCGCTCTCCACTAGCGTCAGCCCTGAGGCTGGGATGATCCTCCTCCCCGCCGAATGACCACCGTGGCTCCTTTTTCAGCCTAGGAGGCATACATTAGCCTTCTAGTTATAGTTGCAACTTTACAGCAATACACAGGTGACTCACACCCTCCTGTTTCATAACATATTGGCAGATTTAGGTGTGAGGAGTTTGGGGAGTGATTGATTTGCTCAAAGAAGCTTCTCCAGAGAATAAGAAATGTCTTGGTTCAGCTGTTCTATAAATAAAAGGAGTCTGGTCTTTAAATTTGCAGACATTTTACAATTTTATATGAAGGTTATCCTCAGATTAATGTATCATGATTGCAGTGTGTGTGCAGTTAGGACATTTTCAAAAATCATTTCCATCAACATGTCTTTTTTTGAACAGCAATTATAACTGCCTTCGGTATAAAGTCACCAGGATACCTGTGCTGCTATTCGCCGTGTGTTTGCACAGTTTTAAAGACTATGTGAAAATGATTAAAGTCTCAGAGTCTGAGCCATCACATATCCATTGTGTTGTGAAAGATCTGAGAGAGAACAAAGCTTGTTATTCAGGTTTTAAAGTTTTCTTGTCTGAATACAGAGCCAGCAGGAGGCTCAGGTGCAGCAGAAAGAGACAATCCCCTCACATTCAGACGGGAATAGACCTGTCAGTCCTGTAAACCCTTGAAAAACCAGCCAGTGGAACCACATGCAGCTCTCTCAGCACGCACCGCACTTATCTGGTGTGAACCAGGGTGGAAAGATACTAACGCAGGGCATCATCATGCAGGATGCAGGCATTCTCAACGGGTAACGTTTCTGTTTTTTTGGGAGGGTTAACTCCCACTGAACACTCATCACATTTCAGTGATTCATACAGCTGCCTCTGGACAAAAAGTGAGGGTGTGTTTTGCTGCTTTGTTTTGGGATTAAATAAATAAATAAGTGTGTTGCCTCTAACCCTCCCTGCGGGCATGCTCGTTGCCAGAAACTGGATTTCTTTTTTTTCATGAGCAAATTTCCCCTGTAATCCATTGTCAGTTTTTAGAAATATATAAGGGGTGGTTATATCCCCCATAAATCCTTAGCCTTCACAAGATTCAGAGAAAGAAAATGTCTTCACATGGGAAATTTATTAATATTTTGCTCAACCTGCATTGAGTTAGTGAAAAGGCACTTTGCTTTGAGCTGTTTATGCCAATAGCTAAGGCCATTTGGTCACTTATTTTATCAGATAAGCTCAGTCATATGTCAGTGCTTTAAATGAATAGCTTGACATTTTAGGAAATATACTCAGATGCTTTCTTGTTGGGAGATAAAAAACCCACCTAAGCACCCCTAAAGGTCACTAATTAACACATTATAGATCATTTGTTTCATCTGCACAAAAAATGTAAGTGTAAAAGTGCCAAGTTGGGGTTTCACAATGTGCTGGACTATTTCTTAACTGGGAGCAGTGGATTGCAAAAGGCAGGCACCATTACAAGATTAAGAAATGTCTTGAGAAAAAAAAAAACACTCTTGTTTTTCAGTTGAGGCTTCATCAAAGGGAATGGTTAAGCTTTACTTCCCCTCAGCTTTGCCCCTTGGTCGAGATCCGCTGAAGGTTGAATTAGTGAGCTGTAGAGGTGCTGGTAGATGTATTTTGTTACCTTTGGACAGAGCCAGGTTAGCAGTTTCCCCTGCTTTCAATCTATGCTAAGCCACGCTAACTGACTGCTGGCTGTAGCTTCATATGTGGTATCAATCTTCTCCTGCACCCGATTCGACTGTAATCAGGCCATTAAATAGGTGTTATCGGTCACTATAAGCACTACAGATGTGGGTCAATAGGGGCCTACTATGTTGTAAAACTGCATGAAACGTTACGTTTTGAACACAAAAAAAAATGCTTCCTTAGGTTTAGACAACAAAACTACATCCTTTTTTTAGGTTTAGGCAACACAACCGCTTAGTTAAGTTTAGGGGAAAACATTGTGTTTGGCTGAAAATAACTATGTTTCAAAAGTGATACTTGTGAACACGAAGACAACTACACATTGTTGGTTTCAACCGAATGCAAACCCCTGTCTCCTGGGTGAAAACCCTGTATTTGGTGTCCCATCCATCACCCCAGACCTCCATCCTATTTGGACTTCCACTTCTGCTCCTGTCATAACATTACTACGACTGCTAGAGGTCGCAGTTGTGTTCTTTTATACCTTCTTTCGGAGATCTACCATGTGAATAGATAATAAAACCCACTAGTGGGTGTAGTAAGGCCCCTATTGACCCACATCTATGGTGCTTATAGCAACCGATAATGCCTATTTAATGGCCTGACAACAGTCTAATAAGCCGTCTCATCTAACTCTCAGCAGATAAGTGTATCTTTCAAAATGTCGAACTGCTCCTTTAATCCCGGTTAATTGATTCCCTTTAACTAATAAGCCTCTTCAAATCATAGCTCAGATTTTAAATTATACATTGCACTTAATTCATGTTTGATTATGAGCTGTTAATGAACTGCTTGTAGCCTGCAGGCTTCATTTAATTTTTCAGCAGTAGTCCCTCACCTTTCATTTAGCCCCATGCAGCATGCCATGGCAATAAAGAGCTCAAGAGCCTCACTTTTTTTTTTTATGTATTAAACATGCAAGCTTTTATATATATTTTTTGCCCCATATGTATTTTAAAGTTGTGTTAACATTCATCACAGAGTGCAGGAAAATGAAGATAATCCCATTATAGTTTGGAAACGGTCAAGAGACTCAAGAGGCTGTGACAAGAGCAGCAGCAGCAGTATGGTGGGGGCGCGCGTGCGTGTGTGCGTGCGTGTGAGAGCCCAGATGAGACTAGAGCAGACAGCTGGAGAGAGAGAGAGAGAGAGAGAGAGAGAGAGAGAGAGGAGAGAGAGAGAGAGGACAGAGAGATGAGAGAGAGAGGAGAGAGAGGAGAGAGAGAGAGAGAGAGAGAGAGAGAGAGAGAGGGAGGAGAGAGAAAAAGAGGACAGAGAGATGAGAGAGAGATGAGAGAGAGAGAGGAGAGAGAGGAGAGAGAGGAGAGGAGAGAGGAGAGAGAGAGAGGAGAGGAGAGGAGAGAGAGGAGGGGAGAGGAGAGAGAGAGGAGAGAGAGGAGAGATTGAGAGAGAGAGGACAGAGAGATGAGAGAGAGAGAGGAGAGAGAGGAGAGAGAAAGAGAGAGAGAGGAGAGGAGAGAGAGGAGAGAGAGAGGGAGAGAGGGAGAGAGAAGAGGAGAGAGAGAGGGAGGGAGAGAGAGAAAGAGGAGAGAGAGAGAGAGAGAGAGAGAGAGAGGAG